>NC_142502.1:10063229-10218750 GCF_057876585.1 Rhinolophus sinicus
GAGGAGGGGGCTGACGACCCTTTTTGCCTTTAGTGGGAAATCCCCAATTCGTGTTAGCTCTTCCCACACACAGAATGCGAGAACCTGATCAGCAGGTAACTAGCTTTTTAAGCAAATAAGAAAACATGCACGAAAAGGCCTAAAAGAGTGCTAGCATGTATTTATTTAAAGCCTGTTCTTTTTTCTAATCATGTTAGTCACTGGGTAGAACAAGATGAAGAATTTAGACTACGGAAAATCATTTCAACAGACAGATCGTTTCCATGTCCTATGGCATTGCTGAGGGAGAATTACGCCCCTGCTATATCTACAGCCCCCCATGTGATGTGGGGGAGGGGAGGCTGATTGTTTAATCAGCCCAGAGGGTCAGCAAAGCATTCCTGGAGGCCAGGAGGCCTGAGTATTGTCTTCAAGGACCAGAGAGGGTCAGGAGAACGACCAGTGTGAGATAGGCATTTCAGGGAAAGGAGCCATCCAGCGTGAATGAAGTCCCAGTTATATTGGTAGACGTATGAGCGATTTGATTTTGATAAAGCAGAAATCGAAAGATCAGATGGGGCTGTTGAAATTGGCAGGGTCAGATTATAAAGGCACGTGCCTGTTCACCTAAGGAGTTTATTATACTTCATCCTGTGGGCGGTAGAAGCCACTGACGGGTTTTACAAAGAAAGGAGCACGGGCAGACTTTTCCTGTAGATAGTTTACTCTTATACAGAATTAGGATTTATGAGGGCACTAGAAGGGAGAAAACACTGAAGAGGCTCTTGTAATAGCTGTGAAGTGAGATGAGGACATGAAGTAGGGCTGGGGCAGAAGAGGCAAGTGTAAAAGCTATTTGGCACTTAGAGCTTGATTGGAGACAGGGTGGGAGGGAGAGGGAAGGGTCTAGGTGACAGCCAGGCTCCTCATTTGAGAGACTGAGTGAGTGGGGGAGGCATTAACGGAAAGCAGGAGTGCAGACGGAGGGTGGAGATAAATGAAGATGTCTCGTGCTTGTTAAATTTGAGACTCCTGTGTCTAGCAGACTATTGGTTAAATAAAGCAATTACTTAATAGTACCTAAAAGACAGGAATTTGGCGGGATTCCTTGTAGAACCTATTTTCCAAAAAAGACTCCTGTGTAGGGTTTTATTTCCATAGTGATCTTTAAAGCAGGATAGAGAATGTGTAGATATAAGGGGAAAAGGTTAGGGGCGGGGGGCGGTCCAAATCCACACACAGAGCCTTTCCCACTTCAGCGTATTTTAGTAACAGTGAAAGAAAATAGAGACCTAGTGGCACCAATGAAGTTATTCATCATAACTACTTGATTCACTCTAACCTCTCCTTCTAATTATGGAATGGAGTTGTCATATTCAAATGTGAAACAGGCTGGAATTACCCATGGCAAATAGATGAGCCCCTGGCATATGAATCATCTTGGAAGATCTGACATCCCCTTTGCACTTGATCAAACACAGCCGTCAGCCTCTCAGGCGAGGGTGAGATCACCTCTGATGGCAAGAAGGGCTCATGGCACTTGGGACTGAGTGAGGAACTCCTGGCTGCCATGCACGAGTATTGAATAGAAAAGAGTTATTTCCCCAGGTCCTGGGAACGAAGACTCTGTTTCCTTTTGTAACAATCAAAGGATTTATAGTCTTGCTTTCACATTTGCCTTAAACTGGCCATATCTCTGTGTACCCACTGTTTCTAGGATTTTTCACTGAAACGTGAAAGACCATTCTGGACACAAAGGTGTGGATTCAGTGAAGCTGGGGAAATGCCACATTGCACAAGACCAGTGGGTTCTACAGAAGATGCTTTAGTGCTTAGAAGTAACCTAGGACACCGCCCATCTTAGCCAGGGTTTCATTATCCTCCCCCCATTTAAAAAAATAAAACAAAAACTTTAATTCTACATTTTATATAAGATGTATATATTTTTTGTTCACAGATTACTTCATACACTCTAGTGATTTTATAGGTGGAGATATATACGGATGGTCCCATGCTGATGAAATAGTTCACTGAAAAACTCGAACATGTGTTTTGTATCATTTGCTGAGCTTGCCGCTTGTGATCTTGCTTCTTACACACCGTCTTTTCCCCAAAAGAATTATTATTTTTCCCTGATTGCTTCTTTTCAGGCGCAAATGCTTGCTGAAGGGGCTCCCAGGGAATCCTTATTTCCAAGCTACACTGTCCACTGAAATTGTAGGCAGTTTTGTTCAGTTCGTTGGTCCTCCAGCCATCACCACTCTGACTGGGGTCAGAGTTCTTCACTTTCTGCTTAGTCCAGTTGGCCCAGTGTCGGGCTATTCAAAGACTTCTGCCCCCAACCCTGGTAGAGATCAGGATTAAGGAATGAATCAGTTTTGCAGTTTCCATGGGCATGATGAAGCTGCAAGGGCAGCCAAGTGTCACTGCAAATGTAGCAAGCTGAAGAAATCTGTGTCACTTGTTTTTAAACTTAATATTAAAAGTGTCATCGCTTAGGTAATTGCACACAGTTTTATATTTTTCTTCCACAACATTTACTTTATGAGATTTACCTGCATTGATATAGGTTCTAGTTCATTGATTTTTAGTGATTATACAATAATTCCAATAAATAAATTTATCACAATTTGTCTTATTGTGAACACTTGGTTATGAATAAAACTGCTATAAACATTTAAAGATACACAACTTTATTTATTAGGATTTTTATTAAAATATAACTAACATACAATATTATATTAGTTTCAGGTATACACAATAGTTATTCAACATTTATATATCTAAAGAAATGATCACCATAAGTCCAACAACCATCTGACACCGTACCACGCTATCGCAATATCACTGACTATATGTGGAGACAGAGCCTCAGAGAGCAGTTTCGAGGCTCTTGGCCTCACATAGAAAGGTGCTGGCTCAGGTGGTAAATGGCCATCAACTGTGATTGGATGGCCATCGGCTGTGGCTAGTTGGCCGTCAGCTGTAACCAGTGAGCCATTGGCCACTAACATAACTGCCGTGGCTACGCTAGCAAGAAGATGGTGGCTGAGCCTGCAAGTGGAGCAGTGAGGGTTGCGAACAGTGTGGCTCCTGTTTCCTGTGCCTCCAACCCAGCCGCCAATGAGAATATAGTGGTATGACTCCCCTATCTATAGCGCCGTGGGTGTTCCCTTTTGGCCTCACCATGTCCTCCGTTCTTATGTGGGGAGCGGGAGCTGAGACCCCGTAGGCCACCCTGAAGGACACTATATTCTCCATGCTGTATGAGTACATTACCTCCCCATGACTTATTTGTTTTATACCTGGAAATTTGAACCTCTTATTCCCCTTCACCTTCCCCCCACTTTTTAATTTTTCAATTACAGTTGACATTCAGTATTATTTTATATTAATTTCAAGTGTACAGCATAGTGGTTAGACATTTATATAATTTAAGAAGTGATCCCCCTGACTAGTCTAGTACCCACCTGGCACTATACATAGTTATTACCATATTATTAACTATATTCCCTGTGCTTTATATCCCTGTGACGATTTTGTAACTACTTGTACTTCTTAATGCCTTCACCTTTATCATTCTGTGCCCCAAACCCCCTCCCATCTATCACCCCAATAAATCTAGTACCCATCTGATACCATACAGTTATTACAATGTTATTGACTATATTCCTTGTGCTGTACCCTACATCCCTGAGACTACTTTGTAACAACAAATTTGTACTTCTTACTCCCTTCCCCTTTTTCTCCCATTCCCAACCCACCCCCCAGCCCCAACTGGCAACCATCAAAATGTTCTCTGTATCTATGAGTTTGTTTCTTTTTTGTTTGTTTATTTTGTTCTTTAGATTTCACATATAAGTAAAATCACATTGCACCTCTTTTTTGCTGTCTGACATACTTCACTCAGCATAATACCCTTCAGGTCCATTCATGCCACCACAGATGGCGAGAACACATTGCCTTCCATGGCCGAGCAATATTCCATTGTATATATGTACCACCTCTTCTTTATCCATTCTGTCATCATGGGACACCCAGGCTGCCTCTACATCCTGACCACTGTAAACAATTCTGCAATGAACATATAGATGCATATGTCCCCTTGAAGTAGTGTTTTGGGTTTCTTTGGATAATTACCCAGAAATGGGTTTACTGGATCCTTCTATGTTACTTGTTACAGTCTTTGTTTTAAAGTCTATTTTGTCTGGTGTAACTATTGGTACCACAGCTTTTATTGTTTGTTTTCATTTTCATGAAATTTCTTTTTCACATCCCCTTACTTTCAATCTGTGTGTGTCTTTTGATCTGAAGTGAGATTCTTGTAGGCAACATATGTAAGGGTCTCATTTTCTTATCCATTCCATACCCTATCTTTTGATTGAAGCATTTAATTTATTTACATTTAAATTGTTGATAGATATGTAGTTATTGCCATTTTATTATCCTTATTTTTGATTTTTTTTCTTTTTGGTCTTAAGTCCACCTGACATTCCTTGTAATACTGGTTTGGTGGTGAGGAACTCTAGCTTTTTCTTGTCTGGGAAGCTATTTATCTGTCCTTTGATTCTGAATGATCACTTTGCTGGGTGTAGTAATCTTGGTTGTAGGTCCTTACTGAGTATTTCCTGCCAATCTTTCTGGACGGCAAAGTCTCTGTTGAGAAATCAGCTGATTGTCTTTTGGGAGCTCCCTTGTAGGTAACTAACTGCTTTTCTCTTGCTGTTTTTAAGCTTTTCTCTTTGTCTTTAACCTTAGGCATTTTAATTATGCTGTGTCTTGGTGTGGGCCTCTTTAGGTTCATCTTGTTTGGGACTCTGCATTTCCTGGGCTTGTATGTCTATTTCCTTCACCAGGTTAGGGAAGTTTTCAGTCATTTTGTCTTCAAATAGGTTTTCAATTCCTTGTTCTCTTTCTTCTCCTTGTGGAACCCCTCTGATGTGAATGTTGGTACACTTGATGTTGTCTCAGAGACCCCTTAAAACTTTTCTCAATTTTCTCTTTGCTGTTCTGATTTGGTGTTTTCTGCTACCTTATCTTCCAAATGATTAATTCGTTCCTCTGCTTCATCTATTCTACTGTTGATTCCCTGTAATCTATTCTTCATTTCAGTTGTTGTAGTCTTTATTTCTGACTGGTTCTTTTTTAATGCTTTCTATCTCCATTTTTATGTTTCTATCTCTTTGTTGAAGTTCTCCCTGAGATCCTTGAGCACCCTTATAATCATTGTTTGGAACTCTGCATCTGGTAGATTGTCCATTTTGTTTATTTCTTTTTCTGTTCTTTTATTTGGAAAATTTTTCTTTGTCTCCCCATTTTGGCTGCCTCTCTGTGTATGTTTCTATGTATGGCTGCTATGCCTATGGTCTTAGTAGAGTGGCCTTATGTAATGGGTATCCTGTGGGACCCAGTGGTGCAGTCTCCCTGGTCACCAGAGCTGGGTGCTCCAGGTATGTCCCTTGTGTGGGTTGTATGTGTCCTCCTATTGTAGTTGAGACTTGATTGCTGTTTGCACCTCAGGGGGAGGGATTGACTTTCAGGCTGGTTGTGAGGACTGGCTGTGACTACAGTGAAAGAGCTCTGGTGCAATGGCTGACCCTACAGGGCAGGTTTCACTCTAGCAGGGCTCTGGTGCCTGCCCATCTGCCCTTTGGATGTGTCATCCTTGGAGGTAGCTGAGTGATGCTTCAGAATAATACAAAGTTGGCCACTGGAATGCCAGCCCTGGGTTCTTCTGGGAGGGGAACAATTGCAGGCCAAGTTCAGCTGCAGCCTGTGCCCTGCCTGGGACCACCTGGCATGAGCCACAAAGCAATCCAGAGATGACCACCACCTGTGCTGTGCTTAGAGCTACCTTCAGAGGCCAAGATGCAAACCAAGCCCAGCTGTCATTAGTACAGGACTTAGGGCTGCCCAGCCAGAGTTATGGGACATGTGGAAGCCAGATGGTCCTTGTTAGGATTTTGTGAAACTTTGAGAAATTTTAGGAATATCTACAGCATGAGCCAAGGCAGGATGTTTATATAGAAAAGTCCCTGGAAGCTGCTTGGGTGTGCCTGAAAGTTGGGGAGTGGAGGGGAGGTGGGGTCTCAGGGAATCAGTAGGGTGGGGCAGACAAAAGGAGAGAGCTGATAGGATGGAGACTCAAATATGGTGTCTGCCTGCATCTGCAACCAAAGAGGGGGAGGGCTCAACAAAGAAACAATGACTTCTGCCAGCTACTCTGTTCAGAAGAAAGCTGCCTCTCCAACCTTCACCCTGAAGCTCCACGGTTCAGTTCCTCTCGTATGTCCCTGGTGCCTTTTGAGCTGCTGCCCCAGCGCTGGTGCCTGGAGCCAGTGAACCCATCAATGAGTAAGTCCATGCATGGACCCTTTAACAGGAGCACCGGGGAGTGCAGCCGTCCTCCATCTCACTCAGCCACAATCTCTGCTAGTTTTCACAACCAGAAATTATGGGGACTTCTCTCCCCAGCACTGAACCCTAGGCTGGGAACCCTCTCTTGTCATGTGGAGACCTCTGCGGCCAAAATATCCCTGCTGGACACAGCGGGTGTGGACCAGCCCTTACTACATCTTTGCCCCTCCTACCAATCTCAAGGTGGCTTCTTCTCTATGTCCATAGTTACATGGCTTCAGTTCAGCTAGACTTCAGGGGATTCTCAATAATGTTTTTCTGTGGTTTAGTTGTAATTGATGTGGTCCTGAGAGGAGGTAAGCACAGCGTTTACCTACTCTTCCATCTTGAATGGAAATCCTAAAGACACACAACTTGAAGTTGCCCTATAAACACTCCTTTTCTCTAGTCCAAAATATTTGGGCTGCCAAAGCCCTTTACCTCTTAGATATCACAAATCTTTTCGAAATGAGATAAATTGGGCACCATGGTATCACAAGCTTCTCATTTTCTCTAAGAATAATTGTCAAAGTGACATTGTAGAAAACAAAAACAAAAGCATGAGGTCTTATGAAGACCTGTACAAATATTATTTTTATTATCATTATTATTTTTAACTAATTCTGCCATGTTTCTACATACTTACCTATGAATGTTTATCTGTGATTGGTGCCAAATGTTTTTAAAGCAATTTTCTTCCTATTTCTCACTGATTTTAGTCCTTCTAACAAAAATAAAACAAAATCTTTTTTATTTTCTTGCATGTTCCCTCTTTTCTGCTACTTTCACAACTCTTCTTTCTCAACTTTGATTAGACAGGGCTGGACATTCAGGGTTCCTAGTTGGGAGGTGGGTGAAGAAGGCCAGGCCTAGTGGGAGAACGGAAAACAGAAAGGAAGAGGAAAAAAGGAGAAAGGTAGGAGAACTGCAGACAGAAAAAAGGAACACAAATTAGAGGACACAAAAAGGTTTCTTATCTATTGAGGGTGGTAGGCATTGGGAAAATATTATTCAAGGACTATGCACAAGTAAAAAAAAAAAGCAGAAAACTAGCTCCAATGTCATTTTCTTTCACTGTTAAAAAAAAGCTACATGAAAACCTATTGTACAAGCATAGGTATATTCATAAAATATAATTTGATTATGGATTATGATCCTTAGGTTGGAAAGAGAAAATGAAAGAGGGTCTCCATGTTTATACTTTCTTGTCTCCCAATTCTCCCCAATCTGTCATATGACAGAATGGTTCTGGCCACAGTTGTCCGTGTAGAAATGAACATACTGATACATAGACCTCACAATTAATCAGTGATGAAAATACAGTTTGATATCCATTCACTCACAAGTGAAAAGCTTGACATTTGTCTGGGTGGGTTGAAAAGACAGCAGGAGCAAATGCAGTGGCTAACAATCTAAGCTTTTCTTTAAATTCTCTTTCTTGTTATCTCTGCTATATTTGACAAGCTTGATCATATTCACTCCTTCTTAAAAGTTTAGTCTCCTTTGATTTCCAAACATTTCTTTACCATCATGGTAGGCTGAAAAATGGCCCTTAAACGTTAGTAGTTTCCTAATTTTTGGAACCTGTGACTGTTATCTTGTACGGCAAACAATAATAATATAAAGTAAAAACAAATAAATAAGGATTTTTGCAGATGAGATTGAGTTAAGGATCTTGAGATGGAGAGATTTTGCTGGATTATCCAGATGAGCCCTAACATACCATCATAAGGGTCCTTATAAGAGAGGTGGAGGGAGATTTGACTCAGAGAAAAGAGGAGAAGGCAGAACAAAGAGAGAATTGACGATACTGGCCCTGAGAGTGGAGTGATGCTCCCACAAATGAAGGCATGCCAGCAGCCATCACAACCTGAAAGAGGCAAGGAATGGATTCTTACAGCTTCCAGAGGGAAATGTGGCCCTGCTGACACCTTGATTTCAGTCCAGTAATACCGGTTTGGGGCTTTTGGCATTCAGAATTGTGGGAGAACACACTTCTGTGGGTTTAAGCCAGTTTGTGGTCATTTGTTACAGCAGTCCCAGGAGTGTGATATATTCTCTCTGACAGTTCCTGTCTGCCTTGTTCTCCTTCCCTCTCCCTCCTTTCTCTCTCTCTTTAGGATATCCAAATAACATTAGAAATGAAGCTCCTGATCTCACCTGACTTCTCTTCTAAATTCTTTTCTTGAGAGTTTGTATATCCTTCTGTGATTTCTGTGAGTTTCCACATCAGTACCTCTGCTTTCCGATTTGAATTGTCACTTAGTGAGAGCAGGAGGATTTTCCACATTCTAAACCCTGTGCTCACTGTTTCCACTGAGTAAAGAGGATGTGAGGGGTTTTAATATGTATTTCACAGAAGAAGATTTCTGTAGTTAAATTACCTTGGGAGGTGCTGGGTTCAACAAAGGAAAAGAATGCTAGTCTTTTACCAGAGGGCTTCTCCTTTAGTTTTTCCTGGGCTACTACTCCTTGGGAAATGGCTGCTACGGTGGTGATTTCATTATAGATTAAACCCCAGTTCTTGTCCTGGAACCCTCCACACCCACAGGCTTTGCCTAGAGGTCTGGCCTTCTCCCCTCTAACCGTGTTGCCCCCCACACACACTGCTGGCCCATGACAGTCCCCTGAATGGCAGAGTTTTCTCTTCATTCTTGTTCATGTCAAATTCTGCGCTTAAATTAGATTTTAACTTGTGAAGCTATTGCGAGGTTGAAAGATGTAAACTTTTTCTTCTTACTTTTTAATCCCTTTGTAATACACAGGGTATAATTGAGCCCAGAGTAGAAGCACAGAGAGTCCAGAAGTTAATAATGGCAGTCTTATTATACATGTCTTAGGTCTCCAGAAAAATACTGACAAATCACTGTTTCTTTAAAACCAAAACAAACAGCACAATTCTTAAAAAAAACATATGCTTAGCCAAGTAACACCCGGAAAGGTTATGAAAGATAAATTTGGACAGCAATTGGGAAATGGAATTCACGTACACAGGGGGAGGCCATTTGCCTCTCCCCAGATTCCGTCAGTCTGCCGGACATCAGTTGATGGCCCCCGTGAGGTTGTCCAGGGGACTCATAAGCATCTTCCCCTGAGCAAGATTACCATGTTCAAGCCCAGCTGCCTCCGGGCTGAGTCTGTTCTCCATGCTCTCTGGTATTCTTGGCTGTTCCAGATCTTACCAGAATGGTTTCTTAACCTGGGGTCCCTTGGCATTGTGAGATAATAACTGGACTTTTGAGCTATTTTTCAATGGTTCGAAAAGTAATGGTTCTCAAAATAAATGAATAAACCAAAGAGAAACAGACTCATAAATACAGAGAATAAACAGATGGTTGCAGAGGGGAGGGGTGTTGAAAAGCTCGGTGACAAAGGCAAAGAGATTGAGAAGTACAAATTGGCAGTTACAAAATAGTCACGGGGATGTAAAGGACAGCATAGAGAATACAGTCAATAATGTTGAAACAACTGCGTATAGTGCCAGGTGGGCACTAGCCTGATCGGGGGGATCACAGCATAAATTATATAAATGTCTAGTCACTATTCTGTACACCTGAAAGTAATATAAAAGAATATTGAATGTCAGCTATAACTGAAAGAAAGAAACAAATACTTTAAAAAAAAATAATGGTTCTCTGCAGGAAGCCTGTGATGACTAACCATGAAGCCACCATTTTGGTGGGAGGGAATCATTTTAAATCAGTTTTACTAATATGTTAGTTTGTGATGATTAAAAGCTCCAATTGGCAATTCTGCATGTTGTCAATGGACACAAATGATGAAGCCAATTAATCAGCAAGCAATAAATGTTGTGTGGTTAGTAGATAAAAACTTGTGAAAATGTGCATCCTACTGAGAAAAGTAATAAAGGTGGCCCTCGGTGGTGAGAGGAATTGGGGATTACTGCTGTAAATCTTTCTGGGACTGTCTTTACACAAATTCTTTCTCAGCCTAATTACTCACCTTCTGCTTTACTTATTTTCCCTTTTTTATAATTTCTGCCATTTATTTTCCTCCCCATCTCTATCCCTTCCCCTCCCCCCACCCTTAACATACAATATGTGCCCAGCTAATGATTTACAGCATTGGTCTGCAGTCCGTAAAAATGATGAATAAAGAGAATGGTTCTTAAGTTACAAAAGCGACCCAGTTTACATAGGCGTAATGTGGGGAACAAGGCACTTGTATAACATAGCTCACTCCCTTCAAATCTTCTATGAGTTCTGTCCCTCACACCCAACTACAGGCCTCTCTAGCTGGTATTGCTAAGGGCAGGGACCTTTTTCCTTTGCTTCCTTTTGGATCCCCTGAAGTTCCTGGTGACATTCTGAACACATGGTAAACTAGTCAAGAATATTTTGAACTGACTTCAAGTTGTGTGTCTAGAACTTAACACAACTGAATAAACATGGGCAGTTAATCAATGATGAAGATACGGCCTGATACCCACACACTCACTGATGAAACGCTTGACATTTGTCTGGGTGGGTTCAAAAGGTAGCAGAAGACAAATGCCTTTGCTCTGTTATCAATTTGAGGATAAAGTCATTCGCCGTCTTATTCCTCAGACCGTTAAGAAGTGTACACAAACCCTTCAAGTTGCTAGATGGGACAGTATGAATGAATGACAGAGGGGAGAGAGTTTAAAGTCAGGTATCTCTGTAGCCAGCGTTGCAGGACTGGTGTCATGATGATGAGCTGGCTGTATTTTTAGCATATTTGTAGATTTGAGGCAATTGACCTGCACGTTCATCTTACAGCAGTGCTAACTTTAGTATGCAACTTGACATGGTCACACATTTCATTTATTTTCCATGTCACACAAATAGCCTAATATGTTAATGAAAATTGAAATGAAAGAAAAGCTTGGCCTGTGATTCACCATTGCAATAAATGGCCATTTTCATTTCTTCATGTTTTCTGTTCTCTTACCAAATGAATACATTTTTATGTGCTTATAACTGTAATGTAGACACAGTTCCATATTCTGTTTTACATTTAACATTTTATCACAACTGTGTTGTTTTTTTTTTTTTTTTTTTTGCCATTACTGTAGCTCAAGGCTATGCAGCCTCGAGCATTATGTCGCACCCAGCTTGGTCATTTCTGTGCACGAGGGTCAGACAGAGCAGAGTGAGGTCTATTCTGGGTCTGGGCAGGGCCCATCCACTGCCCTCTCTGTCTGGGTACTTGGTGGGGGCTTCTTTTTTCAAGAGGGCTAAGGGTTGGAGAATGGGGTCCTTGAGATTATGTGGAAAGATCGACTATTTCGTTTTATTTCCAGAGTAAACCCAGAATAGGGGCTTGTAGGGATAACAGTCTGTAAGTCTGGTGAGGAAGTGAAGAAAAGAGAACCGAGAACTTGGAATTACTTTGTTAATCACCAGCCTTGGGCCTCAGCAGTAGAGTAGCCTCACCATAGTGCCAAGAAGAATGCTTGGACAGCAGGGTATTCCATGCGCCCAGCCAAGGAGCACTTTTAGAGGCAGGCTCACTCTGGCCAACAGAGAAACCAGGTGGGCCCGGTGGGTGCTTAGGACTGATAGAACTGATAAAAGCTTGGGAATCGCTCTAATTTTTGCTTAGTTTACACTGCATCAAACATTTGATTTATTTATTCTGGATTCTTACTCTGCTGCCTCCTTCCATAAAAGATTTGAGAAGTCTTGTCTAAGACACCACAGATTCAGTAAATTTAGCTTGCATATTAGCATTCCTATCCCTTTTATTTAGACCCGCATCGTGTGGAGTGCATAGAAAGACGAAGAAGGGCTGCAGAAAGACAAACAAAGCTTAAGAAAGGTTATAAAATACACAGAAGTAAACAGGTGAGCTTGGCCATTATTTCTTAGACAGGACACACCAGGAATAAAAAATACACTGCCTACTATTCCTCTGAGGAAATGATGCATGAAATAAATGTTATTAGGGGCTCAGGGGGATGCTTTTCCTTATTTGTTAATGTACCTCATGCTGAAAATATGCCAAGGGCTGTCAGCACTGGGCCGCAGAATTATCAGAAGGCTTTGCTGCTGAATCTTCTGGAGAGGGAAACACACACTCACTTCCATCTCACAGAACTTACCCCACAGTGGAACTCTACGTTCTCTTTTCTCCCTTTCCATCTTGTTGTATTTCTCTCCTTCCTGGCCAGCACTTGACAATGGAATGCCCTTCCAGGATGAATACATTTCCCCGACAACCTTGAACACTTCCAACTTACCCTCAGAGCATCTTTCTTGCTCTGAATGAGGAAGCATCATTTGCTTGCTCTCTTGGTTGAGGTTCTATTTTGTAGGGGAAAAAAAAAAAAATGATTGCCACTAAGGCCATCAAAGTGGCGAGGAATAAATGTATGTCCTATCTTTCCCCTGATAGTGCTGGAGCATTAGTACAATGTGTGTTTTTCAGCGATGGAAACTAATCCCACCCAAACACATTTCAAAGATTTGAGGTGTGTCCTTTTCCTTATTAGTCTAGCAGAGAGGGTGAAAGGAGCCGGCGAGTGAGACGTGTGGCACACCTGGAGTTTGTTCAGGAGGTGGGTTGTCGCCCACTGTTTTCCCTCTGTCTGCTGACACTTTGTGTTTAATAATCTCTCATTGTGCTTGCACTCCTGTCTTCTTTTCATCTCTTAAGTTTTGTGCCCAAATGTGGCTTTATTTCAGCCCTTATTTTCCACTTCACTTTAGCTGCTCAATTCTGTGGGTTGGGCAGAAGAGGCAGTTTGCCAAGTCTAGGGCAGGACTCGTGTCTAGGGAAGTCAATGAGTGGTTTACTGGTGTGTGGGGGGGGGGGAGGAGAGCTCCTTCAGTAAGTGCTGTGGAGCTTGCTTCTTCCACAATGGCAGTCGTGATTCCACCATATAGACCAGTTAATATTCTAATAAACTTAAGGCTCAGGGTCACAATATTGACCTGGGCATTCACTTATTTATCTATCCATGAATTCAACAGATATTTAGTGATCACAAATGATAAGTGTTCAATGTGCTCGATTATCAGTCCTTTTCTCTTGGATTTGCTCTGTTTCTGCCGAGAATTTAATACAGTGCTACACTCACAGTAAATAGTCATTAAGTGATGGTTGATTGTTCTCGAATCATCCAGTCCCTTCCTTTGCAACCCAGGAAATATATAGTTGTTACATTTTCATGTCCTGAAGCTCCAGCCTTCTACAATATGGTAAACTTTAATTACTTATGTATTAAACACTCATTTTGGGGATTGACTAACTTGGATGTGAATCCTGGGTCTGCCACAAAGTAATTTCTTCACCTCCTCCTTCACTGTTGATCACCAAACAATTCTCCACATACGTCCTTCACCATTTGTAGAGTTACGTATTACTCATTTGCAGCCACTGACTGGCAGAACAGCACATGGGTACGAAGTAAATGCTTACTCTTGCATAAAATTTTGAATCTAATTTTCTAGGAGTTAATAAATGTGAGATTCCTCCCCCAACTCTTCCCATACTTCCCAGTGGTTTCAGTGGCTGGGAATTGCACAAGTGGAAGGTCCATTAGAGAATTAGCAAGAGATTGACTTTGTGTGGTAAGGCCACTGAGAGAAAATACTGAGGAGCTTATTTTCTAATGTCATAGGGAAATTGCTGACATTTTTTCAATTAAAATTCTATTCCCTTTAAGTATTTGTTTTAAGATGTATTCAAATATTTTTAGAAAATAAATTATTTTAGTTTAAAATTGTTTTCCCAAGTGGAAAGTTATTCCCTTAGAAACAACAAAGAAATATATTTTTATGGAGGATGTGCAATATTTGGGAAATCAAAAGTTATGTTTCTGGTGTGTGTATTGCTTTAAGTGTTATTTTGGTGTTTCCTTCAGTAGTGTGTGTGTTGTCTTTGGGTTCAGCCTACAGGAAAATTCACGGCTATATGTCTTTTCACAGTAGCCAATTGTTTGGAACTAATATCTTCATCTCAATTTTAAAGAAATTCACTGGCTTAATTGTTTTTTAGTTTGCATTCTTCCAATTTATTTTTTGTGCACTTTTTTTTTCTTTTGGTTATATCATTATACATGAGGGGTTCGTAAAATCTAGCCTACCACCTGATATTGTCAATAAAGTTTTATTGGAAAATGGCCATGCCCGTTCATTTATGAATGGTTTATGCCTGCTTTTTATAACAACAGAGTTGAGTAGTTGAGGCATAGACCAGTATGACCTGTAAAGTTGAAAACATTTACTGTCTGGCTCTTTAAAGGAAAACAGTCAACTCCTGGAATTTAACACAATCTCCCATAGATAAATATTTAGGTTGTTTCCAATATGGGGCCTGTATAAACAAAGCTTCCTTGAACATTTGTAAGCTGCTCTCTGTCTACATGTGTAAAGGTTTCTTTACATTATATGTTTAGGAGTGAATTCAGAGGGATTAACAAGTAGAAATATTTAACTCTACTTGATTTTGCTCAACTGTATTCCAATTCTCAGTTAGGTTTTTCTTTTTAAGCATTATGGGTATTATACTTTCTGTCATTTGACTTTCTTTTTTTAAAAATAAATTTTATTGGGGGATATTGGGGAACAGTGTGTTTCTCCAGGGCCCATCAGCTCCAAGTCTTTGTCTTTCAATCTAGTTGTGGAGGGTACAGCTCAGCTCCAAGTCCAGTCACTGTTTTTAGTCTTTAGTTGCATGGGGTACAGCCCACCATCCCACGTGGGAATTGAACCAGCAACCTTGTTGTTGAGAGCTCACGCTTTAACCAACTGAGCCATCCGACCTTCCCCTTGACTTTCTTTTTAAGTAATAATGTAATGAGGCATACGTTCTTGAGTCATGCTTTCTTTCCCTGTAAACTTATATGCCTTTTTCTGAATGCTTCTATAGAGGAATCTGAGGCTAATTTTTATTACTCATGGATGCCTGATTATTTTATTTATTTATTTAGCTTGGGTACATTAAAAAAAGGTTTGTATTTATTTTCTTTTATTTGAAGCTTAGGAACACAATAGTTTTTTTTTTAATTCAATTTAATCTGATAAGATTTGATTCAATAAATATTAATCAAACATCTATTTATTTGAAGAAGCAAGGGAAATAAAGAGATTAATAAGACATAAATACCTGCTTCAATAATTTTGATCTGTATCAATTATTTCTGGACCATCGCTTTCTTTTCAGTATGAGATATAGGATGATAATATTTTCCTCCATTTTCCTATTGTTTTTTTCAGAAGCCTAAGGGTACCTGCATAGTATTGGGTTGAATAGTGTTCCCCCGCCCCCCAAATTCATGTCCTTCTTGGAACCTCAGCACACGACCTCTTTGGAAATAGGGTCATTGGGATGTAATTAGTTAAGATGAGGTCATGGAAGAACAGGATGGGTCTTTATGACTGGTATCCTTATAAGAAGAAAAGACAATGGCATCCCACTATGACTGGTATCCTTATAAGAAGAGGGGAAGAGACACAGAGACAAACACAGATAGAGGAGAACACTATATGAATATAGAGGTAGAGATTGGAGTGATGAATCCACAAACCAAGGAACTCCAAGGATTACCAACGGACACTAGAAAGTAGAGACAGGCCTGGGACAGATCCTTCACTAGCACTTTGAGAAGAAACCAATTCTGCTGATACCTTTATCTTGGACGTAGAGTTTCCTGAACTGTGAGACAATATATTTCTGTTGTTTCAGCCACCCATTCTGTGGTCTTTTGTTAGGACAGCTGAGCAGACTAATGCAGTCACATTACTCCAATTTCAGACGTGGGGATCTCCCGGGCCAGGCAGTGATTTCGAATCCATGCAAAGGCCGGCTTCCTTATGATTCCTCCACTTTCCAGCTATAGCCCTTCAAGCTCCAATCCTAAGTGTGTGGTAATTTATCAGGGATCCCACCCTTAACCAGCCCTGGACAACTGCTTTTGCGGACTATTTTGGAAAAGTCTTCTTAGCTCTACAGGAGGGCACATCCTTTCTGATGGCCTCCCTCCCTCCCTCTATCCAGTGCAATTTTCATTGCATTTGGCGAATATTTAAAATATATATACATTTTTGGTCCCGCTCAGCTCCTTGTTTTTGATTTATATAAGGGAAAAGAAAGAGGCAGCATTATCTTAATTTGGCATCTTATAAATGCCTCCCCATGACAGATTTTTTTAGTGTAACGTTGCTTTTTGAAAATGTTTCAAGAAGATAGGCATCTTAGAATGACAATTTCTTTTGTGGCACCTTATTCTCTTTGTAATACCTGAATTGGATTTACTCAAAAATAGCCAAGGTTGTGTTCTCAGAATACACATCATCTGGCTGGTTGGGAATGAAAAGACAATTCACAAATGCACCTCTGCTGGGGGAAGCAGTCCTGGAGTCATGTTCCTGTGGTTGGGTCACCTCAAGCCCACAAAAATATTAGTGACTCCAGGGGCCCTACAAATGTACTGCAAAGGCCCCAGCCAAAGATCTACTATGTATCTGTAGTCTTTGTTTTTCTCTCTCTTTTCTAAAAACAAAAACATGGCCCAGTCCTCTTAACTGGCAAGTCAGAAGGTCAAAGCTCAATTTTAAAGGAATTAGACAATATTTGGCCAGCAGGAAACAGAGTGCTTGAACGTGGTCCTTTGTGACAGATCCTGTGAGTCACTGGAAGTGTGTAAGTTCAGGAATGATGAGATGAGAACACAGGACAAAGTCTGCATTGGTTAGCTTTTAATCCTTTCCCTTTCTGTCAGTGACTGGTTAGTAATATTAGGTTGGTGCAAAAGTAATTGCAGTTTTTGCATTTTTTTTAACCTTTTAAACTGCAATTACTTTTGCACCAACCTAATAAATAAGAGTGTTATACTGATTACTAATCGAGGAGCTTTGAATTAATCAACTGATTTTGTGGGTACCGTTTAGGGAGATAATATTTCAGAATAGCTATACTTATAATGATGACTCATGAATTGTCCAAGGCACAGCTAAGATGTAGCAATCATTTCCAATTACTCATTCCAGTTCTTGGAGTGAAGGTATAGCACGTTGTACTTACTGTGTGTTCATATCTCTCTCCAGAACAGCACATCCAGGCCTTTTTCTCTTATTACCGTGTTTCACCGAAAATAAGACCTAGCTGGACAATCAGCTCTAATGCATCTTTTGGAGCAAAAATTAATATAAGATCTGGTATTATATTACATTACGTTATATTATATTATATTATATTATATTATATTATATTATATTATATTATATTATATTATATTATACCCGGTCTTATATTATCGTAAAATAAGACTAGATCTTATATTAATTTTGCTCCAAAATACGCATTACAGCTGATTGTCCAGCTAGGTCTTATTTTCGGGGAAACACGGTACTTGGGTCATCCTTTTCAGGCTAATTCTGAATTCAGCTGTGTCTTGTTTAAACTGACCTGTCTAAAACTGAACTTGGTCCTTAGAATCAAGGTGGATTGTGCTTTTGCTACCTGCAGTGACATCTCGCTAACATCTCATAGTCACTGTAACGGATTTGGGGAAGATTATTGGAAATGATTTTCAGGGCAGCGTCACTTTTCCTTATCTAAGCTGAATTTCTTTCCTTGGCCATCTTTGTGACTTATTTCTGCCTTCCTCACAATTTCTCCCAGCCTTGACAGACTGTGTAATTATTTTCTATCAGCACATTTGGCACTTCCATGTTGTTAATAACTATATTGAAGAAAATCAGCACCAGAGGATTAACTAAAATTAGAGTCTTAGGGCACTAACTATTAACTTTGTCTGAGCCTAAGGAATGACCATTGATTTCTGTTCTTTATTTTCTGTCTCTTAACCAGTTCTAAAACTCCATAATGGGATTTCACGTTTTGCCTTATATATTCACCATGTGTCCCCAAAACAGCACTAAACACTTTTGAAAGCCCAACTTTATTTTGTGCACTCATTTTTTTCTTTACCTTATTCTAAAAGTCCTTTTGGAAAATTCTCTAAGCTGAACAGTAACAGTCTCCCTAATCCAGAAGTAAATATGTCTCTATTATAGAAAACTCATACTTGCAGGGTGTTTCAGTATCACAGTTATTTTCCCCACTTACCTAGCCCATCCCCAATTGCTGAAGAAGTCCAGACAGAGGGGAGGCCTGTCTTATAATGGACTTCCAAGGAGATAGTTAATGTATTCCTCAATCCTGAACTAGGGGAGCAGAAGAGTGCAGTAGTAGGTACATTTCCCCAAGGATACTTGGAAATGAAGTCAGCCTAGGACATTTAGAAAGTTGAATTTACTATACCTTGACAATGAGCTTCTGTAAAAATCATGTCTGTATAATTTCAAATTATGCAGCATCAGGTCTGTATTTCTTTAATCTTTGTCATTTTTTAATCTAAAGATATCCCAAACATGGGGCCTTGGTTTTAGGAAAAGACATGTTCACGCTGGAAATAAACTTGGTGTGGCTTTATAACAAGTAATATCTCTTTCTAGGCATCTAAGTGAGTTTGAATTGGAGTCATAAGACTTTTCCAGTAAGAGATTGACACAGGAATGGATACACCTGTGTGGCTTGTTGATCCTAGCAAACAGCCGGGATGGTAACATTGGTTTACATGAAATAAGAAACCCCTCAGTCCTTCTATCAAGGCATTCCTTTGAATCCTGGTTCATCCTAGTTTCTGGAAGAATTGGACAATAGGAGCTTCCCACACCTCTTATTTAGGGGCATGCCAAGAAAACCCACCCATTCGGATTCCCATTTTCCATAATCCATGGAGCCCCAAAACATTCTGTGTAAAGCCAGCTCTTCTCTCATGTGTCTATTTGTATGATGGCCTTGAACTCTTACCCTGGTTTTCATGCAGAGCACTAAAGAGCTGGTATGTACCCCTCTTCTCAGAGCCTGCAGTTTAAGAGTGGTCCGTGACCTATCACACATCCGGTCCCTTGCAGGTGGGACAGCAGTAACAACCAGTGCTGTGTTCTCGTTCTTCCATCCATCTTCATTCCCGCTGATCTATTAAAGCTTCCTTATAAAACTGTTCTGTTCATGCTCATGACTTTGCAGCAAGAATATGAGGACCATTAATTTTACTTTATTAAGCAAATAAAGCGGGTTTAGGAAGATTGAGGTATTTATTCTACAAATCACTGCAGAAATCTAGTGAAGAGTAGTACCATGTTTTCTAAGTTGAGTTCCAATGATCTATCGCATAAGTCTTCTTGGGTTTTCTTCAAAAGTTGTTTGTTGTGAGTGTGCCTCTATCCCATGACAGTTCTAGAACTGGAACAGTTCAAAATCCATTACAGGGTATTGAGGTTTCGGTAAATGACTGGAAGACTAATAGAGATTGCTACAGACTGAATACTGATGTCCCCCCAAAATTCTATGTTGAAGTCTAAATCCCCAGTATGATGGTGTTTGGAGGTGGGGCCTTTGAGAGGTCATTAAGTCTTGAAGGTGGAGCCCTCATAGTGCCCTCAGGAGGGGTTAAAATACCGGAGTGCTTTCTCTCTGCCACGTGAAAACACAAGAGGACAGTGTCTGCAAACCAGGACCCTGGATCTTCCAGTGCTTTGATCTTGGACTTCCCTGAGAATGAGATGTTTGTTGTTTAAGCCACACAATCTATGGTATTTTTGTTATAGCAGCCTGAGATGACTGAGACAGAGATCTTCAGGAAAATCTATACAAATCTCATTCCTGGAAAAGTCGGTGGTGAGGCCCTGGTCCCTTCTCTATTCCTTTTCTTTTGTGTACAGCCTCCAACAAAACGATTTTTTAGAGGTCCTTTTCTGAGCCTTAACCATTCAGCCTCCCTTATTACTGCCATGGGCTGTGCATGTTCATTTTTAATCATCAGATATGTTCTTACAGACTCAGGGGTACATATCAGAGATTAATAATTGTTGCTGCCTTGGATTTAAGATCCCTAAATAGAAAATTCTCTCTCTCTCTCTCTCTCTCTCTCTCTCTCTCTCTCTCTCTCTCTCTCTCTGTCTCCCTCCCTCCCTCCCTCCCTAATTATACAACTAAATGGACATCCATCCAGTACATATAGTTGATAAATACAATAAACTTATTCAAGTTATGACTAATCCTGTAAGCATCTCTCCTGTTATGATAATTTTGTTACGTAAGTTTGGGAATTTTACGAATAGAGATAATTTCTGGCATGTAGTTGACAATAAGTATTTTTAACTCAATAAAAAAGACATTTCCTTTAGATTGTTTAATAAGTATATGTGGAATTTTCTGATCTCCTCTTTTTTGCTTCTTCTATGTATCTCCTCATTCCCAAAAGACACGGAGTGGACCGAGGGAGGTGTGGTTTTTTGACTTATGCTGATAGTAGGAAGGGCTACTATGTAGTGAGCATTGTTTTAAGGACAGTAAAATTAATGTAGAGAACTTTAAATGATTTCATTTCCTCAAAAATTGCAAAGTTCATATTACTATTTACATTTTAAACAGAAGGAAGCGTGGTTAGAAACTGCTTAAGACATTACAGATAAGAAGTCACAGAAACGAGGTTCCAGCCTAGTCATTCTCATGACAGAGTCTGAGTTCTTCCAGCTTCGCTGTTCGCTCTCCATTTGTGAAATCCTAACACCTCAGGTGCGTGAGTGTATTTCTGTGAGCGTGTTGACGATAACGGTGGAAAGGGGGAGAGTGAAAGAGAGAGAGAATAGGTCTTCCTGTCTACTCTGATTCTATGGTTTTCCCATGACATGGCCCCTGATGTAGAGGAGTCGATAACAAGGAGCCCTTATCTATATTACACCCCCTACCAATTGTCATATGTTTTTCTTTCATGTTTGTTACTGTGCTTCATGAACGTTCACTACAGCTTCTTATCTTGAACAATGGTCTGAATAGACATGTAAGGGATGATATATATCTTGTTTTAATTCTTCTACTTGCTGCCATATGGTACTTCAGCTCATGCATTTGTGCATGGTTTTATACATTTACATCGAGAAAGTTTTTGTTTGATGGTATTTCTCTCCCTGTGGTTATAGCAAGATCTGTCATGTCTTTCTGAGCCATTGGTGATTTATTGTGTCTGTACTGTTTGGAATTTTCTAAAAATGTTCCGACAACCTTACCAGGCTTGCACTGTTATTTCTGCCACTTATTTTTCGCTGTCACTCTTTTCTCAAGGGGGGAGGTACAGAGTTGTGTGTGTGACAGGATGAGGGTGGGGGAGGTACACTTCGTCTCTGTAAAGTTTCAGTTCATGAGGAAGGAGAATTGCTTTAATTAACATGTCTCCTAGGAAATCTGAACTAGAGTGGGACAATCTCATCACAATCAGAGCTGTCCCCTACCTAATTAGTGAAATATTAAAGCAGAATTGCTTAAGTCAACCAATCTCACGTTCATAATCAAATGTGCACCCCAAGTTTGCATGCATTCTGACCTGGCCTTTCTACTCTTGATATATTCCAGGGTCAGGGGGGAAAAATTACTTCAAAAAAAGAAATGCCCTCCTCAAAAAACATGCAAGTAGGCCTGATGCCACATTAGTTAGATGATCAGATTTGTGCTATCTTGGGCATTATCTTTTCCCCAACATCAATTCAAAATGCTTTTTGATGAAATTTATTTGTCTGTTTTCTTAGTTTGGTCTTTAAGGCAAAAGCTAGGACCTCATAAATATAATAATAATATTTAATATACAAATCTGATGTAAGAAGAAGATATGGATAATTATTGTTCTTAATTTTTTTTTTGCCCTTTGATATCATTTATAAAATGACTTTCATTTGTAATAGAATTTTGTAGTTTTGAGTAAAGCCTTAGCATTTTCTTGTGTATACACAGAACTGTCTTAATTAGAAGGGCAAACATTTCGTGATAGTAGAGTCCAGTGTGATATTGAAGGGAATGGCTTTCTTTCATGTCACAGGGCTGCTCAAATTATGTCAATTTGCAATTTGACATTTCTACTTCTGGTTTAGAGGCAAAAAAAAAGTGCTATAGAAATGAAAATCGAATATGTAATTTTCAGGTAATAATTTATTAAGTATACATTCAAGTCTAATGTAGAGTGAAATTTTATATTCTTTATTTAACAACTGTTTATTAAGCACATCTTTTGTGCTAGGTGCTACTCTAGGTGCCAGCAATTCAACTAGGAATGAAAGCAAAGTCTGTCTCTGGTCTCTGTTCTCCAAAGTGTCCTTTACATACTAATCAGGGTGGAGGAACACAGACAAATATAAAGGAAGTGTATCCTGTATCAGGTGGAGGTAAGCATATCAGTTGAGGTAAAGCAGAATAAGAGGCACGGGGAATGATGGGGTTGGTTATTTTATAAGGGTGATCAGGGAGACTTGAGAAGACATTTGTTAAACAGATATAGACGGGTCTTAGTTTACAGTCACTCTGTTCACAAAGCAGAAGCATGTATGTTTAGCAGCTCCTAGCCCTCCACCAGCGTAAGTGGGCCTCCTTTCCATTTTTTATCGAAGGACCAACCAGGTCCCTTTCCCTCAGTGCTTTCCTGCCTCCTGAATGCTGAAGTCATCATACTTGGAACCTATGCGATTTCTGGGAATCTAGTATCTTTCTATCCGAATCTGCATCTTTCACAGGATTCTGATGGATTCACGACTCAGGACTTTGGCCCTAGAAGAGATCAGAGTTCACATAACCCATTCAGTCACAGAGAGTCAAAAATCTCTGCTAAATTTCTGCTTGCCTTGGAGTTACGTATTTTACATTCATTGCATTTATTTTTCTGTAAACTTCTCATAGTTGTGATTATACACAGCTATCAGCCGTTCTCAATGCATCAGGGAATCTCTCTGTTTAATTCTTTTATCTTAGGAAGTCTTCCTGTTCCAGGTGGACTGATGGATCTAGGCCTGATGGGCAACTGTTCTCTTGAGTCTTCCTTGGACCTTCATCCAGAAAGTCCCTGTGCCTCTGCCCACTGTTCACTGAACCCTGTGTCTTCCTCTTTTTTGGTTTATTTCTTGTATTTGTGAAGCACAGCTTCTAGTTGCTTCCTAAAATTCTGTGAGTGTATTTGTACCAAAAGAAAATATCTTTATGCTATACTCACATTCAAGCAATAACTTAGCCGAATTAGAACTCTAGGTTATAAATATTTTCCATAGGATTTTAAGGGAATTTCTTCATTGTCTTCCAGCTGTTGCTTTTGAGGTGTCAGTTGCTATTTATATTCCTTATCCCTTTATATGTGGCCTTTCTTCCCCCTGGAAAGTTCTACTATATTTTTTTTCCCTTAGTGTATATTTCCAAATAATTTCAAAATTATATGATTTGATGAGACTATTTTTATTTAATGGGCTGGACACTTGATAGTATTTATCAAGGTGGAAATTAATATTCAAGAAACTTTATTATATTTTCCATCTTTTATTCTCTGTCCTTTCTTGCTGAAATTTCTAATACTTGGATATTAGACAGTCTGGGTTGAACTTTCATGTTTGCCATTTCTGACTTTTTTTTCCCACTTTCTGAAAGACTTTCTAAAATTATTTTTCATACCTTCTATTAATATGCTTTCTAAATTTCTGTCATTGTAATTTACTTTTAAAGACCTCCTCTTTATTCACTGGGTGTTATTTTTATAGCTTACTGTTCTTATTTCATAGGTAATATCTCCCGTTATGTCTTTGAGTATATTTTTGGAAATAGTTTTCCTGCTGTAGTCTGCATTCATTGTGTCTATTGATGCCAAGTCCCTTTCAACTTGTTTGTTGTGGTCTCTCTTTGTCTTTCGCGTTGCAACTCCCCTCAAATGTTTGGTGACCGTTGTGCATCCATCCATGTGTAATGACAAGAGAGTGGAAAACGGGGGATTTCTGAGGAGAAGCCCTCACTCTAGGGAGATGGGGTGGAAACGCAGCCTTTTCATGATCTGTATCCTAAATGCTAGTTTCTGTCTCTTTTTCTGGCCTCATTAGGGCCCTCAAAGAGGAATCCTCCAATTTTCTTCCTGCAGAATGTAAGTTTCTCTACCTGTATTCTGGGAGCCACCTGGGCAAGGGGCCAGAACACTCATTATTGGATGTGTGCATGTTTCCACTCAAACCCCGTTTCTGAGATGGCTCCCAACCCTGGCCCAAAAGGTACCTGGTGTCTCTGAGCCCAGAAAACAAACACCCTGTTTCAACCTTTTCTAGATGTGTCTCTTCAGTCCTCTGACAGGGTAAGGGGTGATTGCCTGGGCATAGAATTCTGTTATATATATAATTCCTTTCAGTACATCATAGGCTGAACTCCATTATAATTCTTGTATACAGTGTTCCTGGTGAGAAAACAGATGTCATCTGCTTTCCATTTCTGTGGCTTGCTTTTCCTCCTGGAAGCTCTTGGAAAGGTATCTTCTTTTCTGGTATTCTGATGAAACCATGTGTGAATATTTTGACATTCATTATGTTGGAGGTTCTCAGTGGGTCTTCCATCCCTGTGACTCATGTGTTTCTACGGCCCTGAGAAATCTTTATTGTATCATTTTTTAATATGCTCCCTTTTGCTTTCTCTGTTCTCTTTCTGAAATTCCTCTTACTCACTTATGTTACCTCCTAAAGTCATTAACTCTGTTTATCTTTTATTTCATATTTCTTCACTTCTCTTTTAATTTTCTTTGGTCTGAGAATGGTTTTATCTTTTAACCATTCTATGAGATTCTTCGTTTCATCAAACTATTTTTCCTGCCAAGAGTTTGTTTTCCTACTATATATTATTTTCCTGCTGCTTTTTATTGCCATCCTGTTCTTGTTTTGCAAATTAATATTCTAATTTCTTTGAGGATACTATTGTTCCTTTAAAGTTCCTTCATCTTGTCTTTTATGTTGCTTATCTTCTCTTTCACCATCCATTCTTTCCTCAAGTTACCTGCTTGTGCATTACATTGATCCACTGCAGTCTTCGTCCTGGACATAGACTGGCAGCTTTACCCGAAGCAGGGAGGTGGCAATTAAGCTCTGCAACCATGGAAATGAGGGTAGATTTTACTTGAAAATCAACAGCCATGCATTTCCTTTTTTTTATTTAAGACTCGTCATTTTAGAAAGGGATGGAGGCTTTTATTGCCTGACTGTCAGACACTTTACTGAGGGGTAAGAAAATTCATTGTTGTGTATTCTGACTTACAGTTCAGCTTCTTGTCTTGGTTTCATGTTCTATTCCCAACTCCTGATCCTGTGGTTTGGAATATTGAGACTCTCCAAGGTTTTGCCAGGAAGCTCTCTCTGCTGTCCTAGCCTACTTCTATTTCATTTTCTTTTTCTGGTACTTTTATTGCAAAAGTAGCTGGAATGTTTGCTTTAAAACCATCCTTTCTCATTATCTTAATGCTGATTCAGATTGGTCTTTGATGAATTCTCTTGGATTTCTAGGCATACAGTCATATAACTTATAAATAATATCTCCTATTATTGATGCTTATACATATTTGGTAGGTTTCTTATTTGTTCAGTTTCATTTCATTAGCCAGTATTTCTAGAGTAATAATGAATAGTAAGGTAGAGTGAATGCCTTTTCTCATTCCTGATTGAAATGTAACATTCCTAGAGTCACACTCACAAGACTGACGTTGGTTTCAAATAAGTATTGTTTATCTAGCTAATATTTATATTGTATTCATTATGATTTCTTGTGATAACATTTTCTTGGGAAAAAATATTATGGATTTAGTTAGAGTCAGTAGAAAAGAGCAACTTCAATGGAGTTCTAGAAACTTAGGTTGACTAAATGGGAGAGGTAGGAAAGGAGAAGAAAATTCTCATATAAAGGACCACTCGGTATGTGTCAGTGGGGAGAGATGCATCTGCTAGAGAGATGCTGACTTGTTGATTCATCTATGGAATTTAAGTTTTCATTGATCCCCTGGGGCTGACAAGCACAACTTGAAAATTAGGGCACCATGTTTTGATCAGCTACAGAATAAATAAGGAACTGAAATCAGTTGCTTGAAAGAAATATGACTACAGGGCTTGCATTTGATCAGCAATCTTCAAATTTTAGGTGAATGCAAGTTATCTGCATAAAATTCCTCATTTGTTCTTCGTAAATTTTTTCTTAAAGAGTGACAATATTCTTTAAAACAGAATGAGCTTGGTTCATTAGCAATTTAACCACCGATTATCCAGGCAAGTAGGTTGTTTCAAGGGGTTGCTAGAGTTTCCTACCTGGAAACCTGAAAGTTTTAAGGAACCAAGAGACGCTATCCAGTCAAACAGTGCCATGTACATTTTGGTATTTCCAGGCAGGGATATTAGATACTCAGGGTGAATAATCAGATATACTTCTTTCCCCTTTCTTAGCCTTTCTCATATTCTTCCTTGGTTTCCTGTCATGATACTTCCTCATTTCTCCCCTTGTCCTAGCCATGCAACATGCTGTGACTGCCCTCCATAATCTAAATCACACTCACGTTGCACCTCGTCTAAAAAGGAGAAGCTGGTTGTGATGCTGAAGTAAAACATGAAAAGATATTTAAAAAGTTTAGTTTTCTGGGCTCTAGCAAAATTGGTTTTCTTTGGTTTAATCAAACAACCATATTTACAACAATCTGGTATGGTCCAAAATTGCGAGTCTTTTCAGCCTGGGGAGACAACAACACCAAACAAACCTTCGTAGGTTGAGTCTCACATGGACCCCAAGACCTCTAGCGGGACTTGGACTTGCCTGGGGACACATCCTCTTCGGGGACCCTGATATTTCCACAGGAATATAACTCTCCTTGGCTATTGCTTGCTGGATTCCTTCCCCACCTGTTTTACTATGAGCATCTCATTTTCAGGGATTTCTGTGTGAACTGTCACATCGTGTTCAGGTTCTGCTCACCTCTGGATGTCCTAGCATGACATGTGCTGAGAGGGGAAGAGGTGTGTGGAGTGTCCTGGGAGTGGTCAGAATGCCAGGTTAGGATGATGCCAGTTGGCCTTCGAGAAGCAGCAAGTGAAAAGATAGCCCTTGTTAGTCAGCCCCATCCGGCCTCTGCCTCTACCCTGCCATATACAGACATAAAAGCCAGGCACTAACTCTGCACGCCACTGGAATTTTCTCCTTATCACTTTCCTCAGGGGTACAAAATGCTGATGCAGTTGAGATCTTGAAAGAAGTGATTTATAACTAAAACGGCCCTCTGCAGTGAAAGGTCTATGGGAGATGGGAGAATTTATTTGCTGAGTTACTATGCAAATTTCACAATTAAATCTTAACTCAGCTCCTGAGGGAATAGCAAGGATTACTGAAGGAAAGGGGCTTTGACACGATTTTTAAAAAGGAAGGAGAGCAAAGAAATAGCAGCGTATCCTCCAGTTTCTCAGCTCTGCTCCTACAAGTCAGTCTCTCAGTGGGAATCACTATGGAGAGAATTAGGTAGAACAGGAAACACAGAAGATGTAATCAGGAGAAAGGCAAAGAAACCCACTTTCTTATTTGTAAAACTGAATTAATGAATTTTTTAAAACATTTGTTGCTACCGCATGCTGTCCAGGGGGAGATGCATTCTGAGAAACACACAGCCACTCATCTGTTCTCTTACTCTTTTCCCATGTGCCCTAAGCCCCATCCTTCTTGCTGCACGGTACCCAGATTGTTTCTGGAGAGCTGGCTCTCCCACTGTCTCCCCCTTCCTCCACCTCCAACCCCTCCTGACTACCCAGGCTTTCTAAGCTAGGTAGTTCAGCAAAAGTCTTCTGTTTTGACAGGTAGTCTCTTGGGTCTCTCCACTGAAAAGGCCAAAGCTCCCAGTGCAGCTAAAATCTTTGCCTTTAAACAGCTCCTCACGTCCCTGGACTGCATGCAAATAGGAATACTCTCAGAGCTCCGTGGCTCACCCAGGTGCCTTTGGAGCAACCCAGCCCTGGGAAATCATCACTTTGTAGAAAGCTTTTGAAGGACACTCATT
This sequence comes from Rhinolophus sinicus, assembly GCF_057876585.1. Taxonomy (NCBI): domain Eukaryota; kingdom Metazoa; phylum Chordata; class Mammalia; order Chiroptera; family Rhinolophidae; genus Rhinolophus; species Rhinolophus sinicus. The sequence goes on from NC_142502.1 coordinate 10,091,458, forward strand.
CCTCAGACACTGGCCCGCTGGTGACCACCAGGCTGTCCCCGAAGTCCCGCTCCCATGGGTTTGCAAGCCTCCATCTTCTATTCTTGTAGGAGGATGGGCCCTTCCTACTTTCTCCATGTTCAGCTACACCTGAAGGGAGCTGGCTGATCACTGATAGTGCCATGAGAGCAACCCAGCTCATTAACTCAGTTTCTTCTTTTAGTAGGAAGCATATTTCCTCTTCCAGGAAAGACTGTGGCAGCCAGCCCCCAGATATTGAACAACCTGCAGACTGACTTAGGGTGACTGGTTTATATTTTAGAAAATTAGGAAAATGAGGTTGAACATCCCCCCTGCATCCAAGTACCTGTTTTCATTTAGTTCCTTTCTTTGTTCTTTTCCCCTGATGACTTCAGTTTTGAGGAAACGGGAAATCCACCCCAAGGAGGTCATTTGGAAGTAGCTGAAGGCTGGTGATTTTTCTATGCCTCTGGCTGGGTCACTTCTACCTGGGAGAGTTGACAGTAGACAGAAAAGACAATAAAAGTAGAAAAAAACCCCAAACAATAGAAAGGTTTCTCCTTAAATACCCTGCAGGTTGAGAAAAAGGAGAGTTAACAATCACAGGCTTTCTTCTCAAGGTGTTGAGTTTTCCTGATCTGGTTACATGTACCTCTCAGAATTTTATCTATTGTGCCTCCCCAGAGTTTTTTTCTACGATATATATATTTTTCCTTGGAGTGCAGAAAAGTTTGCAAATCTTGATACATTTTGTCAAGGTTGATATTGATATTATATTGGTGTTGATTTTATTATACATTGAGGGGCATTGTTAGGCATGATATACTGAGATATGATTTATGACAACAGCAACAAATTACCATTGTGGACTTCCCGCATCCCAGGAAGTACATGAGCTTTGTCTTTCAACAAATAATGAGTTTCTTTTCTAGCATATCTTTGGTATGGGAAAAATTTGTAATTACTCCTTCAAACCTTATAGATGGAGACACATTCTGTGGTGTTGTTATACAGCAGTTGTACATTTCAAGAGATGTTAGTCTCTAAGCACATTGCATAGGTGCCTTTTTGTTGCCATGTCTGTTATATTTCTATTGAGTGGGTTCTTTTTCTAAAACACCTTCATAAATATCTTATTTGATGATCACGCTAGCCCTTTGAGGCAGGTGGGACAGGAGAGTAATAAGCAGATTATTTGGTATTCCTATGTGGTGGAGTATATTTTTCACTGTAACATAACTTTTTCTACTACTAAATGGTTAAGAATAAAAGGAGATTGTTCCAGTCTTTTCTGAAAAATGAATGCAGATAGTGAGGAATTCCACAAAAAGAGCAGGAATCATAGGCATTCATTGCAGGAAAGGACCTCAGGTATCATTTATTCTTGTGTGTTCCATAATGCACCAATCCCCTCACCACACTGCCCATTCACAGGGCACCAGACCCCCCACAGATACCTGTAATGACACGGGATGTGAGAACCACACTGGATAGTTGAAATGTGATTCCTTAGGTTGAGCCTCCTTATAACTTCCGCCCCTAGGCTCTCATTGTTCCTCTGTGACCTTGCACAGTGAGACTGATCCCTTCTTTCACATATTCAACATATTGTCATGAAGCATATACTATGTGGCAGGCATTGTTCTAGAAGCTAGGGATACAGCAGTAAATAAAACAGACAAAACCCCTGTCTTCAGGGGACTTATATTCCAGAGGCAGAAGATGGTAAACAAAACAAAAAAAGTCTTGTGTAGGAAGAGCGACATGATAGTGTTACCGAGAAAAATCAGACAGGGAAGGGAGAAGGGCAGTACTGGAGGAGGAGGTTCAGGTTTAAATAATGTGCTGCGAAGGTGACATTTGAGCAACGACCCTAAATAAGTGAGCGAGGGAGCCAGTCACGTAGGTACCGGGGTGAATCTCATTTCAGGCCAGGGCACAGCCAGAGACAAATCTTTGAGGAAAGAGTGGGCCTGGCATGTGGAGGAAGGGCAGATGACCTGGCAGTACAGTGGGGCAGCATGAATGGAAGGAATTGTGGTAGGAGGTGATGCTGGGGAGGAAACTCACCCGGTGGGACAGGTGGGCTGTACCAGCTCTGCGCGCCTGTCTCCTCCTCAGAGTTAGGCGGGAAGCCCCTGGAGGAGGGTGGAGAAGTGGATCATCTGACTTATGTGAGGGACACTTTGGCTCTTGGGTTAGAATAGACTTGGGTGATGGACGTGGGTCAGGCACAAGTGGAGGAAGGAGACACATTTAGAGGCTGTTAGAGTCGTCCAGTGATTTGGGAGCTGAGGGCATGTTGACAAGTGAGCCTTCTGAAGATAAAGTCATTGGCATGGCTATGTTAGATTTTGAATCCCTAACCCACAATATAGCAAATATTTGAAGACAATTGCCTTGTCCAAATAATAAACACGTATAGCCAGTTCGCTATAATGGCCTTATGTGTCCCTAAGAAATTACTGTGCCATGCAAAATTGCACAATAGACTCTATAGGGCCTCAGGAAAAAAATAAGGTTGGGGTATAATATTAAAAAAAAATTTTGGTGACACATCAAAAGTAAAAGAGCACGAAATAGTCACAGAGATGTAAAGTACAGTATGGGGAAGATAGTCAATAATATTGTAAAACTATGTATAGTGTCAGAGGGGCAGGAGACTTAAGGGGGGAATCACTTCATAAATCCATAAATGTCTAACCACTATGCTGTACCCCTGAAACTTATACAAAATAATATTGAATGTCAACTATAATTTTTAAAAAGTTAGTCACTGGGATATAAAGTACAGAATAGGGAATATAGTCAATAATATTGTAATAACTATGTATGGTGTCAGATGGGTAATAGATTTATGGGGGTTATCACTTTGTGAGGTATATAAATGACTAATCACTATGTTTTTTTGTACACCTGAAGCTAATAAAAGGTAAAATAAATAAATAAAAATAAAAACAGAAACATAAAAAAGTAAAAAATAAAATAAAAGAGGACAGTTTCACATACATTACATACTAATGGCATACATAAATACCACAATAAAAATGGCACATTACCCTGAAAGAACTAGGAGTTTGCTTGCGAAAGTGAGCATTAGAAGTGTTGCCTCATTTGAATTATTAAGTGGGGAAAGGTGGATTAGCTGAAATCGCATGGAAAATGGTAACACCAGACTGGAGATGGGGTGTTTTATTCTTCCTGGCTCAGTGTTGGCACTCAACGTCACACTTAAGCGATTTTCTCCAGCCTTAAATCCTGGGGCATATTTTTCTGTCTCTCAGATGAAGCTGCTTTCAGGCAAATATTTCGCACAGGTACCTGTTCCCTCAAAACTGAATATTTGACGCATTATATGTCCTTCTTCTTTACTTTACTTCTGTATCTCCTGGAAACTCTTTATGGATTTGACATTGTAGCACTAACCCAGCCACTGCTAGCATCAAAAACAGCCACTTCTGCAGGATTTAGCAATTTCCATTGCAAGTTTCACTAAGGTATTGCTGGCCTTCCTGCTTGCCCTGCTGGACATTTTGAACCAGGACTCGTAGGCAGGCGTGGGATGTTGAATGAATCTGTGTTTTTTTTTGTTTGTTTGTTTGCTTTGTCTTTTTGTTTTGCTTTGTGTTATAAAAAAAGCTCACAAGTGGGAAAGAATAACACCGTCGTCCTGCGGGATGACACACATGCAGAACCAGAGTGGCTGGTAGGCGTGCGAGGTGTGTGCGTGTGTACTCTTCCGCAGCTCAGTTCAGCTGGATGCAGGGATCTGTTTGTCGGGGACAGAACAGAGTATCAGGAAAGTACAAAATTCATGTTGTGCCTAAACTGTTCCCTAGTATATCAATTGCACTGGAACAAATATGCAATTTTGGAACAAGTGTATGGAAGAACTAACTGTACTAATCATAGTATGGGAAATTTCTAAATACTAGACATGTAAATTGTGTAGAAAGCAAATTTAAGAGTGCTTTTCATCTCTGGTGTAAGCTTGATGTAGAAGAGGGGCATCGGAATCTAGGGCCAAATGTAGCTTAAGTGGGACGTCCGTTTCTAGAAAGGAGGGTTAGCTAGAAGGCCGTGCCAGACCTCGCATGCTTGAAGAGTTTCAACAGCTCCCACTCGCTAACCTCCTCTGGGACTGAGTCCCAGGCAGCTGACAAACCTCCCCTTCCAGTGGGATCTCCACGGCCTTCCCGCCCCAGCCGGGCTGAGGAGTGAGGATTGTTTCATAATTGCTTGGCCTGTGCAGAGCTTTACCCTGACCCTAACCGGGCACATTAGCACAGGCCCAGAGGCCCAGCACCTAAATGAAATGTAGCCAGACTCACAAGGAGCCGAGACTCAGCCAATAAGAGCCACATATAAAAATGAAAACTCGGTCCCATATGTCTTTAAACCCATGACGGTTACTGCTGCTATGATACTACAGGGAAAATGACTTAGATTTTTGTTGGGTAGATGGATTTGGGGGGATCTCTCTGTGCAATTTTCTTTAACATAGTGGGGTCTTTGTCACTGTAATGAAAACCGCCTTCAGCTGGAAGGAAAAAAAGAGAGGAAGGGAGAGGAACAATAGCAGCCTAGAAGCAGAATTTTCCAAATAAATTAAACACTTTTGAGACACAGATTTATATTAGAAACACTGATAAAATCTTTTCCTTGAAGGTGTGAAGATCTTGGCTCTTAAAATTACTGTAAATAGCAGTATTACTGCCACGGGCATCAGTGGAGATCTTTGAGTGTGTGAACAGACATGTATAAAAGGAGGGACGACAAAGAAAGGGTCACATTCAATAAGGAGTGTTTGCAAAACCGTGCGGAAATTTGTGCAGCTTTGAATAATAACACCTTTCACACTTCCTTCTTCATAGATGTTACATAAAATGAAGCAACAAGAAAATAAAAGCATGGTTTTTTGCATGTACTTCATGTACATGAACGAATGCAGATTGTTTTTCAGCATATCTCCTGTGTGTGTGTGTGTGTGTGTGTGTGTGTGTGTGTGTGTGTGTGTGTGTGCTCGCACGCTCGTGCAGTTTTCTGTGGTTTCATCTAAGTCCTGGACCTAAAAGCAGGAGGTCTGAGATCTATTTTTAGCCAATCCCGGATGTGACCTTCAACGTGTGTCTTACCTATAAATATAAAACCACTCACCTCTCAGGTTTATTGGTGAGATTGGAAGAGTTGATGCAGACGAAAATATTTTTCAAGTAATATGCTGATGGAAGATTAAATATTATTAATGTGGGAATATGGAAGGAGAAAAAATGGTCAGGCAAAGAGAAAGATTGCTTTCGTCCATCCAGCTCCCACGGGACACGTGTGTTTTGCTAGTGGGAAAACTGGGGCAGCTGGGTATGTGAAAGAGAGAGAGACAGTGTGCACATGTTCAACTGCTTGTAAATGCAAGGGGGACAGCCCTTTATTAGGCAATAGATATGCTGAGTTTCAGGTTTACATTACCAGGAGACTTGGAAAAGTTGAAACTCAGCCTAACTAGGGCTGCCAATGGCCTCTAATGAAAATTTCCATTTGGAGAGACTCGATGTTGACTTGGCATGACACCAAACAAGCAGCCTGCTGCAAAATTTTACACCAATTGTATTTCTCCTAATTAAACCCTGTCTGACCTCAGCATTAAGAAACAATTTGTTTCAGGATATAACCAGCACACATAAGCAATTACATTCTGTTTGCCCCATTAGCATTATTTGGCTCCTTTGCTATCCAGGGCTGCTACTGCAGCAAATACTGCCCCTGAGCCAGAGCTATAAAAAGCCTGGAGTGTTCGGAGGCTTTTTCCCCCATACTAAGAACTAAGAATATCATCATATTTTAGCCAAGCCAAAGATTCTGGGAACAGTGTGCTTCTGTGTTTATTATAAGGGAGTGTCTATATATATGAATGTTTCTTATGAGTTAAAAAAAACACACACAAAACTCAACTTATAAAAAAACGTGAGGAAGCTATAATAATCTAAATTTATAATAATCTAAGCTTATCTGGTATGTTACTTTCTGTTTCAGCGATGACCCTTGTACTTTTTTTTTTTTTTCGTAGCTGTCAGACTTGGGGAATTTTGGATTTTAAACCAAAAAATTTGGTCCCTGCAAAGCTGTTAGGGACATTGGGGGCAAATGATTTTTATATAAATGAGGCATCATATGCATATAACAGAGACGAAATAGCAAAAGAGCTTCAAACTTGAAAACTCTCCTCAGACCCACCTGAAATGTCCATGTCAGTGGCCAGAGCTCTGGGCCTGGGATGAAGGAGGGGGTTGGTCCCCTTGTCTCTGCTGGATCTCAAGCCATCACCTACCTGTCTGAGTCTCCATTTCTTCTTTTATTAAGTGGGACTGGTGATACTTGAGGTATTTCTTCTGTGAGGTTATTGCAGAGATTAGTTGAATCATAGATTGTATTTCTACTTGGTCCTTGAAAGCTGCAGAGTACTGAGCAGATATTAGAACATTTTTCATTCTGACTCCTTAAATTGTAGGTTTCTGTTCTTTGGCCATCCTTGATTTGGGAGCTGTGGTGGGAAACACAGGAAAGAGGGTGCAATGTATTCCCTGTCGGACGGAGATAGATGGAAATGAGGAAAGAATTCCATGTAATCTATTAGAGTACGCAAGAAGTTGTGTGTCCTCAGTTTGTGTCTGCTTTTTACCTCTAGTGCCTCAGAAGGAAAATTACCATTGGTTTCTCGACTTCAGTTTTTCTACCTGTAAAATGGGAATAGAACCATCCCCGTCCCCTGAGATGCTGCTGGAATAGACAAGTCTTGCCAGTCAGGAGCTGAAGGGTCTCAAAATGCAGGTGCTATTGAATACAGCCTGAGTTTCTTTCTGTGTCCCCAGCGAGGTGTGTCAGAGTGGCTCTGTGACAGTCACTCTTCAGAGCAGTGCTTCTCTCTGTGAATCAAGAGCACCTTCTGTTGGCGACTGAGTCTCATGAGCCTTAAAAATAAAGGTGCATTTCAGCATTGAAGCAAAATTAGAGAAGACCAGGAATAAAGAGTAAGCGCTTATGGGCCTTAAAAAGCCTTAGGGGTGAATGCCCCCTGCTCCTGTCAAGGCTGACGCCTACGGTACTGCTGCCTCACCACAGTGGTCAAAGACGGAACAGAGGAACTCACGGTTTGAGGCACAGCGTCGGAAATGGAGCAGGTTCTGGTGGAGCAAGGACTGCCCTTTGCAATACGAAACTTCAGTGGGAGGCCCGCTCCACACATGGGCAAGTCCTTTCACTTCACCGGGTACCAACCTAACCCTGTTTACTTTTCCAGGTATCATTACCCACCTTTTGTTTTTTTTTTCTATATATTTCTCACAGATCAAAGGCACGGACATACCTATTTGTATTAAATGGTTCGGTAATCTAGGAATCATCTAAAGCATTTATGAAAATGCAGATTCCTAGGCTTTCTTAGAGGTGCTTTTAGCTGGTGTGGGGCCCAGGAATCTGCATTTTAGGAAGCAACCCCTTGTGAATTTGATGCAATTGGGCTGCCTCTGAAATACACTTGATAAACAGATGTGGCATCCAGAACACTGCCTGGTGCATAGTAGTCATTCAATATATATTTATTAAATTCAGGTGTAAATAGCGGCCTCGCCTGTATATATCAAGAAAGACTGCCTGCCCACTGGGAAGTATTACTGGTTCAGATAACTCTCTATGTAAATATTAAGGTGTCAGTTTTCTGTCAGGAAGAGAGAGAAGGTGAGAACTACTAAGAGTCAGGGTAGGAAGCCCTGGAACTTTAAAAGGAAACCCTGAACAATAAGACCCCTCTGAACCACCTCTTCTCACTTTTGGATAAGCATTCTCTGCTCCCTGTTTTTTTTCCCAGCTCTAGATTTTGATTTAATTCACAACTGTGTCTCTGGTTATCTGCTTCATCTTGCTCTTGGCATCTCTAACCATAACTGATCTTACTTTCCTCCTTTGTCTCGGCAATTTCCTCCCAATCCACTGCCTTTCCTAACATTTCATTGATACTGATCTGGTTTTGTCACAAGCTACCTGACGGCTAATGAATTCATGAGTTCTCTCTGTAGGGTTGCCAGGAAAATATAGGACACCCAGTTAGATTTGAATTGCAGATAAACCACACATATCTTTTTAGTATAACTTTGTCTCAAACGTTGCACAGGACGTATTTATAGTAAAAAAACTATTTTTGCTTTATCAGGAATTCAAATTTAACTGGGCATCCTGTAATTTTGTTTGGTGAATCTGGCAACCCTTTCTCTAGACGACCTTGCTTTGCACCTTGGTTCTTGTTAATCTCTGATTCTTAATTGTCAAAGTTGGCCTAGCTTTTGGATGACTTATTTTGCCTTGCTTTTTCATATCTGCATCTACTAAAAGTTTTCATCTTTCCATGTTACTAGCCTTTCAATTTGCATCTTCTTGGTTCTTGTAGCCCATTTTGGTATCAATCCATCATTTCTCCCTAACCAGCATTGTCTGGAGTGGAAACTGTTCAAATCCCTGTGTCCACTTTTAACAAAGTCTCTGAGCTGCACTGGTGTAAATTTTCTCCCTGTGACTCCAACCCACCTCCTAGTTTGGGAAAAGAAAATAGGAGGAGGCTAGGAAAAGCAGTCAAGCTGCAGAAGGGGACCGAGCTACAGTGACAAAGCACTGGATACTATTGTGTTCAATACAGTAGTATTGAATCCTCGGAGGTCTTGAATACCACAACATCACAACGCTGCTGCTCCTGGCCAGCAGTGGTTCTAAGTGGAAACAAGGATGCCCACCTTCAGTTTTGTCTTTTCTGTCTTGAAAATCACGAAAGGAGAAACTGGACATCAATGGAAGATCATTTTCAAGATTTTGAAGGTGACCCTTGTTTTTTTTTCTTATTCTCCTGACCCATCCTGTCTATTATATTTCTTTCATCTCATTATGGCCTAATTATCATTTCAGCTTTTTTATTCACTTTTAATGGCACATGTATGTGATTTATACAAGACTTGCTGATTCTTTCTATGTATGGTCTTACTGTCAGAGACTATTCTGTTTTTTTCTTCATCATCATCATTGCCAATATTTATTCAATATCATCTAAGTATAACCACTATGCCAAGTATTATTTTATATACGTAATCTCATATCACTCTTATCCCCATGATATAGAAAACAGAAAAGCAGATGCAGAAAAGTTTAGTTACTTGTGCTAATTTACATAACTTGGTGAAGCCAGAATTTGAATCCAGCTCTAACTGATCTCACAGCCCTGCTTTAAACATCATGTACTTCCCTCCTGTGACTTATACCAGGTTCTAAGAGGACTAAGAATTACCAGCTATTTAAGCTATTTACAATTCCCTTTAGAATTCAGTGTTGTAAAACAATCAACTCTAATCTGGGTTTGGAAATCCAGGCTAGAGAGACCTAGTCTTCTGTGAGGTCTTCTGTGCCTCATTTTCTGCTACAAACCTTTCCCTGCACATTTTTTTAAACCCTATGGCTTTGATCTACCACCCTTCCCAGAATCCCCTACTCACATGTACAACTTTGAGAGCAGCCACTGTTATGCACATCATTGGGGGATATTTTTTATCGTGCATAACTGAAATGAATCTCTCCCTCTTCCCCCCAAAAATATTTTTTTATCCAGCTACAGGATTTATAAGGTTCTTGAGGATCAAATCTAAATTTAGAGTAATGAGCCTACTGAGAAAATTCATTTACATCTGCAATGTTCCTAAGTAAATAGGATTCTGTTGTAATACTACTGACATGCAAAGGAAAATACTTTTCTCTCTTTCATAAGTACTACTTCTGAAAGAAAATGACCCCAGATCTACCCTGATAGAGAGCATGATAGTGTCCAGGGTGGGCTAGAGACCTACTTAACCAAATTATCACCCAAACCCAAATCTGTTTGCAGTTGTCCTCTCTCTGCTCAGAGGGTCATCCTGCCTCCAAGAAGCAGTGTGATTTGTTGACTTTGTTCAAATCAAGGAAGGATGAAGAACGTCTAAAGTCACAAACATATTTTATTTTGACTATTAAAAATTTATCAGGTAAATCTGCTATAGTCTTAAAATCTTGTGTAGTTTCCATAGAGTATCTTTCCCTCTGGGCTGTTCACACTCCAAAAGCTGAGGAACTTATTGTTCTCAAGGATATTCAGTGTGTACTTTTTAAATTCCCCTTTGAACTTGGCCTTTCTGTTTAGTCTCAAACTGAGACGTTGAAGCTCAACGCGAAGGATATTTGTGACTTGTGGAACCTAGGATGCAGAAAATTTACCGAACAATGGTATCTTCCTACCGAACACACATGTACACACACACATACAAACACACATTCTCAAGAGCTAGTGTTCTGGGTTATCATGTGGGCAACTCGTCCTGAGGTCCAATCTGCATTTTGAAGGGCAAATTTCTAGTGGCCCGTCAGGTACTTGAGCCCATGATCTGAAGACCACTGAAATGTGCCAGAATGCCCAAAGCCTTGTGATGAGATTATCCCTGCAAGACAGCAGAAGGTGAAAGCTGGCCTTTGAGTGATGCGTGGAAATATCTATCACTTCTCAAATGATGCCCTCTCACCAAGACAATCTTATTTCTTTTCTAGTTCCTTGTGGGCATAGTTCTTGGGGGTTAAGGAAACAGTCAAGAGTTCATGTGAAAAAGGTCATGATCCTGGTATGTAATTGGAAGAAAAACAGAATACCTTCAGTTAGAATCTAGAAGGAGGAAGAGCTTGGTGTAGAAGTCACGGGGTGGACCCTGACACATGGCGATTTAAGGAGGCAGAAAGCCAAACTGGTTAAGAGCCCTGGCTGCCTAGATTTGAATTATGATTCTAAAATATGTTATGTATTCATCTACACCCCATCACTCTAAAAGCCTTTGTGGACAGTAAAATAAGGATATTTGCATTATCCAAGTGGTACCAGGATTAGATGAGATAATTATATAAAGTACTTAGCAAAGGGACTGAGACATGTGATAAAAGTTATGGGGATTGCATTAGTTTTGTATTGTTGTGTAATAAATTAGCACAAACATAACAGTTTAAAGCAATACAAATTAATCACTCACATCCTGTTGGTCATAAATCCGGCATGGCTCAGATGAGTTCTCCGCCATTTTAGAGTTTCACCAGATTGAAATCAAGTTGTTGGCTGGGCTGGGATCTTTTTGTATTCTCTAGGAAAGAATCTACTTTCAGGCTCATTCTGGTCATTGGACAAATTTAGTTTCCTGTGGTTGAAGGACGGAGGCTCCCTGTTTTCTTGCCTGTTCTCAGCTGGCGGCCTCTCTCAGTTCAAAACCAGTTGCATTCTTTCTCATGTGGATGACTCCATCTTCAAGCCAGCAACCGTGTGTCAAATCTCTATGTGCTGTGAGTCTCCCTGATTTCCTCTCCTGCTACTAGCCAGAGGAAACTTGCTGCTTTTAAAGGGCTCACCTGATTGGGTTGGGCCCATCCAGATAGACTCTGATTTTCAGATCAATTCACTGGGGGCTTCAACTATCCGCACAATCTCTTCCCCGCAGTACCTGGATCTATGCTTGATCGAAAAACTGGAGGACAGGAATCTCGGGGAAGAAATCTTTAGAATTCTGCCTGCCCTGGTGCTGATGAGGGTGATGTCAATTGATGACTCAACCTCGTGATTAGTCTTTGCACATACAAAAAGAGGGCTGGATCTAAGTGAGCAGATGGTAGAAATTGCTTAACTGTTCTGTATCAGAAAGCAGAATTCATTTCTTTGCTCTTGAGAGAGCAGGAAAGAGTTGTAAACTGAGAACTGGATGGAGAGGAGAGAGAAAATATAGGGAAGCCAAGCCACATGGCAGGGAAACTGAGGAGTTTTAAGAATCAGGGTGTATCATACTACATTTGAGTTTTTGGGGGAGACTGTTTGTCTTCTCAGACATCCCACAGTGTTGCATGTGAGTAGCTTTCTGTAAAAAATTGGGAGTGGATGCCGTGCTGAAGAGAACACCGTGAGGTTGTCCACGCACAGCACTGTTTCAGAGGAAGGAGCGCAGAGCTAGAGGTGGTCCTGGGATGCGGTGGAGTCTTACAATGCACATTGCTGTCTGCAAAAGTTTAGAGTGATGGTTTGTTGCAATCTTCCCTGATCTTATGAGGCACAGCATTCGCGAAATAGTATTCCAGATCCATATAAAACGTAGAGCTGGGCACGACAGCTTCCAGTCATCCAGTCAAGACCCCTGTGTTCTGGGATGAGACAGTGCAGGTATTTCTTCCTGCAATTAACAAGTTCCTCCATTCACCATCCATTCATTCAGACATTCCAGAAACATCTCTGTAGTAGATAAGATAAAATATCAGGCATTGATTTAGGTATTGGGAATTCATGGTGAACAAAACCAAGTTGTTGGCCTCCAGGAGCTTACGCTCCATGGGAGGAGATAGAAAATAGACAAACAGACAAATACAAAATAATATAATGTTAGTCAGTTATTAGTACTAGGAAAAAAATAAAGCAAGGTCAGATAATAGATCCTGCTGTTACACACTATTTTAAATGAGGTTGTCAGGGAAGGTCACTGTGAAGTGACAACAAAACAAATTCTGAAAAACCTCAGGAAAGGTGGAGAAGTTAGTGGTATGACCTTCGCTGAGTGGCTCAATGAGTAGACACCCCAGGAGAAGGAGGACCAGGAAGGAAACGCCAGACAATTTTGTGACTTGTAGTACTTCCTTTCTTGCTAGGCTTGCTTTGAAATTGCTTAGGTTAGTGCTTCAAGGACTATTAATTATTAATTAAAGTGTGTTCTCAAAAGATGCATGGAAAAAACCACAACTGTCATGATTTTCAAGTATCCCCAGCATTCCGTGGGCGATCAAAATGGGCTGTGTCTGAGGCATGCTGGGAGTAACATTCTGAAAGGCCTCCCACCAAAACTTTTTGGGGCCTGAGTTTAGACTCCCTACACTAACACTATCGTAAAAAGGGACTGTTTGATCGTATCAGTTATGTGTAGCCATCCCCCCCACTTCTGCTCCTACCCCCTCCTTTCCTAATGTTTCAGAACAAGATAAAGTAGGTTTGCATCGGCATAAACCAATTCTTAGCCAACAGTGTGTCCTATGAATGCTGGAAGAGCCTGAAACACAGGGAAACAACAGTGAGACTGATCGTGAAGAGCTGCGTTCATTTCTAGGTAACAGATGCCAATGGCATCACGATGAGAAGTGCGCAGAGGGTGACTGGGCAAATGCTGTCTTTATTTAGAAAGGAATAAATGATGTGAAATGTTTTGATGTAGAGAGAAGCAAATGAAGGGAAAGATGGCACTTAGCATAATTGTGATTCTCCTCACTGGATTCTGAGTCCTGTGAGAATACAGACACCATCGTGTTCCCAGCACCCCACCCCAACCTTGCATATTGAGGTGCCCAGTAAATATTTGTGGAATGCATGAATGGTGAATAAGCAATAAAATGTATATTTCTAAGTAGAAGAGCTACCTTTGTGAGAATAGGAGTACATAATTGTCTGTTGCTCACAAAGATACACCGGAACAATGATAATCCTGGGAGCAGATGCAATTCCATGAAGGGAGAATTTTGTAATAATTCAGACTGCTAAACAGAGGACACAGTTGCCATAAGAGAAGGCAAACTTCCAGGCACTGAACGTTTCAAACGGAGGATGGATGATCTGTCAGCTGTGTGATGGAGGACATTCCCCCACGGAACAGGAAGGTTTTCAGGAGATACTTAGGGTCACTTTAACTACTGGAACAGTCCCTGATCCTAAAGGTGGGAGATGGGCAGTAGGCACTCTGGGAAGTGTGAAGTTCTCCAAGGCAATGCTGGGGATAGTACTATGGCAGAATTGAGAAAATTCTCTTAAGTCAGGGATATCATACAGCCATCTGACACCCACATAACTCATGCTGTCCTCATTCCTTTATTGAATCACTTGATATCACTCTGTTAACATGACTTCTGTTCTCGGAGTCTCAAAGGATGGCCCACTAAAATCAGGAAGTGGCAGAATTCAGTGTTTAGCAGTGGTTGGAATCTGCTGTCCATGGAATGATAGTGGGCTGTTCCTCTCACTCTTCTTGCTCATGGCCTGTGAATGAAGAATCAATGAAATGAGCTTCGGGGCAGATGAATACCCTTGAGGCACTGTGACCCAATCCTTTCCCTGAGACCATTTGCTTTTAACTCTCTTCTTGAGCAACTGTTGAGTAAAGTTAATAGCCACAGGCTCTTCAGGGGAAGATTTGTTAAAATCATGTCCAAGAAAATAAATATAACGAATGAACAATCTCTGGAGAAAGACTTGACATTAAAAAAAAAAAAAAAAGGAAAGGAAATTAGTCTCACGAGGATGTGCTATGAAATAGGGAAAGTGCATTAGTACAAATGAGATATTTTTCCAGCGATTATAGGAGCCATCTCCTGGGGACCACACCTGAACTCTTAAAAGCTGAACCAAAACCCGGTTGTGTACCCAGGAATCTAGCGTGACAGATTTGAATGTATTCCACTAATAACTCTCCTCACCCCATGCTTGCATTTCAGTGCACGGTTCCCCTGTTGTTCAATGAGCTTTGATACAAGGATGCTGGAGCATGGCTTTGAACTCCTCTGAACCCAATTATACCCAGCCATTTGGAAGTGCCATGGTGGGATGATGGTAGAACAGTGCTCTCTGAACTAGCACACAGAGAGTTCAAGAAGGAGTTGACTGCGGCAGGTCTGGCAGCCAATTCATACACGGAACTGTGCTGCCAATGGCACCGCTGTCTGCCAGCCTGAAATGAGAATGGAGAATATAAAAGGGAAATTCAATTAGTTAACCAAAAATGGATTTAGCAAAGTGAAGGGGCAGCTGGTAGCAGCTTCTCTCCTTTGATTTGCACGAGAAATGTCTTGCTCCAGCACGTGTTCCTTGCACGGGGAAAGTTTGTTAAAGGAGAGTTATTCCCCGCAGTGAGGGGGAGGCACTGCCCCTCCCCAAAGCATTTCCCAGCTCTTCAATCATAATGGAAGTCAGTCCTCCAGGTGAGAATCCCAGGCTTTTTCTCTCCAAATCAGCTTGGGACCAATTAAGATGACCCCGATAGAAGAAAGAGGAGCCGGCAGGCAGGCTATTGCTCTTCTCCCACGGGGTAGGAGGTTAACACGTTTTCCTTTTAGACAAAGGGCATGGCCCAGAAGAGTACAGTACCCAGGATTTAAAAAAAAAGAAGGAGGGCTTTTGTGACCAAGCTTTAGGAAAGGAGCGATATTGTATTTACATCATAAATCTGTTTTGTTTTATGATCTGATCATAAAACCTTAAAATGACATTTTAAATCTGGACTCCCTAACACGGGGTCTGTTTCAGTTGATTGAAGGGGACCTGACCTGCGGGCCTCTAAAGTCATGTGGCCATTCACACGTGTCCTCTTCAAAGTTTGGAGGGGTCACAGGTGAGGTGCTAGAATGGCTAATTTCTCTTTTTTGTGGGAGGTAAGAAATCACTGAACCTGTAAAATGAGGCATTTCATTTTATTAGACTCCTGGACTCTTCAGACAATGGGTAGGAGGCAAAATGGTTTTCGCTAAAGGCCTGAAACATATTCCTGAAGGTGGTTGATCCATCTTTAGATTGAGTGAGGTGACTGGGCGTGTCTTTCAATGAGGTGAACGCTTCCAGCATCTGGCTGGGCAGGTGCGACGGTGCCAGGGACACTGCAGCTGTGTGGAGGAGGGAGACCTGCCTCTCTGTATTCAGCATCTCACCTACTGGTTTTGGCAAAACCACCGTCTCCCCAGTTTTTATGTCAACTCCAAAAGAAAATCCTTCAGCTTTGGGGATTGAGGAGGAGGACACAGGTACACATCCCTCTTGGAACCACCAGCACCTTGCCAGTCTTAAAGGAATCCTTTCTCTCATTCCTCTCTTTGGCCTTTTATCCTCTTCTACTCCAGCCCAAGCTTTCCTTAGTAGATCTGAACTCCCCAAATCACAGTCTGAGTGGGAGATTGTCTTACAGTACTTTCAATGCCTGTTTTTAGCTCTACAATAAAAAAAGGTGTTCGTTACCGCCTTAGGTTCAGAGAGCCCTGGCTCAGAACATAAAGAATTCTTAGTATGGGAGTGGAGGAAACACCTCTCAATTGTTTCTGCACAAAGTAATATATTAAGAAAAATTTCTGCCATACTTACATCAGCATTTCTCTATTGCATGGCTCAAAACAAACATCTTTGATTCTTTCTTCCCCCTCCCTACCAATACAGTCATGTGTTGCATAATGATGGCTAGGTCAATGACCGATCGCATATCCCGTGGTGGCCCCATAAGATTATAATGGGAATTACAGGCTGAGAAATGCCTATCACCTAGTGATGCGGCCTTCGTAATGTCATAACACAAAACATTATTCATGTGTTTGTGGTGACACTGGTGTAAACCAGTCAGGTGCACTGCCAGTGGCATAGAAGTATAGCACATACAATTGCAGTAGTACATTATACCATCTAGGCTTGTGTGAGTAAACTCTGCGATGTTTGCAACAAGGATGAAATCACCTGACTAGTTTCTCAGACCGTATCTTATCACAATGCAGGACATGACTGTATATGACAAAAAGCCACATGCTTTCTTTGACTTTTCCAGGGACTCTTATATGTTTGGTGTAAGATGATGGAACCCTCTCTTCATCCCACCTGCGTCCAGCTTTCTTTTCCTTTCTTTGTGCTCTAGTAGAAGCCTCCTAATTGGGCATCGTACCTGTGGTCCTTCTCCATGTTAGTGTCTCAGAGAATAAAGGTCTTAGCTCCTGTGTGCCAGGAACTGAGCTAAACACTAGGTGCAAACCAACTACTTCAGTGTGTCTTTACTTGTGCCCCAAGGGTTAAGAATTGTTATTGTGTAGCAAACTATTGATTTTCCTTTGATGTTCTTGAATTCGAAGCACTGTTAGTTTGCCTGTGGCATCAAGTCCAAACACCATTAACACTCACATAGTTTGACATTAACCAACCTTCTAGATTTAGTTACCAGTTACCACCCCTAGGACGTAGCCACCTGGATAATGCAGACTCCTTTGATGACCCAATCTTTCCTTTTGATTATCTATGATTTTTTTTTTCGTTTTTATCTTTCACCCTTGTCTTCTGCCACTGTTTTCTCTTTTCACCTTCTATTTTATCCTCACCTATGTAAACCCTACCCATCTACTGGTAGATACCGCTAGTTGCTCAACATATATTGATTTTTCCCTTCTTCCTTACCAATGGAGCCCTAACTTTGTGGTAGAAACAAGCCTCATCAAAAATACTCCCATCCTCAGAGTCCTGTCCTCCTGAGTTGGTCATGTGATCCAGTTCAGGCCAATACAAGAGGAACGAAAGCTTGTGAAGGGCGTCTATGAACATTTTGCTTTCCTGATATAAAAGGCACTGCTCCCTCCACCTGGTTGTTCCCTTCTTTCAACCTGAAATGTGGCTGCCATGCTGGGGGGGAAGCTGCCATCTCACAACCAGGAAGATAAGAGGCATATGTTAGGGGTAGTGGAATAAGAAGCTGAAAAAGAGCCTGTGGTTTTTGGTGACTTCCTTGAGCAGCTGCACTTGTTCTGGACTTTTTTATTTCATAGAAAAATAATTGAATTCCTTCTGTGGTTAAATCATTGCAATTGGGTTTCTCCATTCAGATAACTATAACCCTGACACACCATCCTTCTAAACTAAATGCAAATGCTACATAATTTATGACGGCGACCACCCTAGCCTAAATCATGGTCATCACTAGCATAGAATCCAGAAGTAACCTCTTGATGTCTCCAGCGTCAACTCTTCTCACCAACATTTCTACTGTGTATTATCTACTCTACAGCCAGAGTGACACTTTAAAAATATATACAGGATCTTGACATTTTCCAGTCAGCAATCCAATCCCTCAATTACTACCTATAATCATACTTAAAATAAAACCCCACATCTTCTCTACGTATGCTAATGCCCTCTCTAAACTGAGTCTTGCTTGTGTTGGCCCCGCGTACTCTCCCCACTCCCACAGCCTTCAGCATTCTTGCACTTCTCTGACTAACCCACGCGGATTGTAACACCAGCCTCCTTGTACTTGCTCCTTCTTTCCAAATTTTGGAATTTTTACCCCCTTGAGGCCTTCAGGTCTCTACTTAAATATCAGTCCCTTGATTGCCTCTTCTAAAATACCACACTGACCTACACCCTCTCTGCTTATATAATATTATTTTTTATTGCATTTATCACTACTATTTATATTAAATTGTATTATTCACTTATACTTATTCTCTGTCTTCCTTGTTAGAATGTAAGCTTCACAAATCAGGACTGTTGTCTTCTTTATCCACCATAATATGTCTCCATCATTTAGAATTGTGTCCAACACATAGCAGGTGGTCAAGAAATAATTATAGAATAAACAATTGGAAGGAAGGAAGAGAACAAAGGAGAAAGAAAGGAAGGTCTCCGATCTTGGATAGGAACTTGAAACAGTCCTAGTGCTTCTGAAGTAAGAGGAAATGAAGGACTGATTTAGGAGCTGCAATTCCTCTGAGGATGTTTTCCCCCAAATAAGTGACAATTACTTGAGATAACATCTCCCCAGATTCCTCCTTACATCAGAAGATGGTAAAATCACTAAAGCATGTTATGTCAACACCTTGCTCTTGCAGTTGCTGGAGGGAGTGGTGTTAATGTTGCCACAGCAACAAGGGTACATCTTATGTAAAATCTCCCACTTGCTACAGATGTGGTAGCTGGTTTAAAAGTGTTCTGGGGTATTCAAAAATATATGCTGCCTTCTAATTTTGCTCAATCAGTTGATTATGGTTACTAACAAACTATACACACAGTGTTAAAACTGCTTTTGAACTTTGTCCCTTTGGGGAAAGCCTAAAGAGCACTTTGCCATTTGTATAAAACAGGGTTGCAAATGTAAATTGCTGTTATAAGTTCTAGTGCCATTGATCTAAGGTCGGGAAGACAGGATAAAAAACAACAACAACAAAAGGACTTTGTGTCTATTAATGTGGTGTTCTCTTGCACTAGCTTTCTGTGGTTCCCACACACAGGGTGTATTTCTGTTCTCCTAACACACCATATTGCTTGCTTCTCTGGGGTCTTTAAACTTTCTCTTTCCTCCTTCCAGTGACACCAAATAGTTTTCATAACTTCCTCCTTCCCTTCCTTCACATGTCTGCTCCAAATAGTACTTTTACTCAGGAGGGTTTCCTTCACCATCTGCCCTAAAATGATCAAAAATAACAACTCTTAACCTGCTCACACCCTTTTAATTTCCATCTATGATCATTGTGACGGGCAAGGTTCAGGGCTGCAAGAAACCATGGCTCCCCACAGATCATCTTCATTTTTCTTTATAATCCTGTTTATTATCTGTTACTCTTCATATATATTTGTTTGATGACTTAACTGTCTCCCTCATGAGAACATAAACTCCATGATGGCAGACACCCCTTTTTGTTAACTGTTTATATAATATTCCATCGTATAGATATATAACTATTCATTCATCCATTCAATAGTTGCCAGACATTTGGGTTTATCCATTTGGGGGTTCTCTTACAACACTGCTCAGAACACTTACATAGAAGTCTTTGTGTAGATACATGTTTTTATCTCTCTTGGGTAAATGCCCAAGGATAGATCTGTCCTATAGTAAGGGTATTTAAATTTATAGAAACCGCCAAACTATTTTCCAGAATTATTCTACTAGTTTGCATTCCCACTAGCAATGTATGAGAGTTCAAATTGCTCTGCATTCTTGCCAATGCTCAGAATTTCAGTCTTCTTAATTTTAACCATTGTAATAGGTGTGTGGCAGTATTTCACTGTGGTTCTGATTTGCATTTTCTTAATGAGTAATGATATCAAGCATCTCTTCATGTGCTTATTGGTTGTTTGTGTGTCTTATTTGATAAAATGTGGGCTCATAGGCTTTGCCTACTTTTATTGAGTTGTTTGTCTTTTTATTCTCCATGTTTATGAAGACTCAATGTAAGAAGAATTACATGAAAAAATCCCTGCACATTTCATAAAATTGTTATTGAAGTTACGATCCTTACGTTCTTCAAACATAGTTTCTTGTAAAAGAAAAATTTACCTCTTTATAACTATGAGCTTTTTGTCATGAAATGGGAATTGTATTCTCATATATTTCAAATTTTGCTTTGGACAGAAGAATTTCAGTGCTGAATTTAATGCTTAATCATAAAAACTATATTACTCTAGGCCATATATATATATATATATATATATATATATATATATATATATATTCACTCTCCTACATACTTTTCTATTTTTCTACTGTTTATGGTTTTATTGTGTACCAGCTTTTAATTTAGCAGCTTCAAATTTCTTTTGAAAGTTAATGGCATATATCTCAGTTTCTTCATATTTGAATGCTACTGACCCAACACAAGGAATGCTAGAAATTTAATTAGTATCCTGAATTTTATGCTGTTCTTCTTCTTCTTGGATTATATAGTCCAAAATGGCCTTTATACAAAAACATGGGCACAAATTGTTTTCCTATGTTTCTCTAAATAATTACTTTTTACCTTGAATATATACAATTTTATATATATAGAGAGAGAAGTATCTCTCAATACGATATGTAGTTTGCTGCTATTTTATGAACGTATGACATTGCTTTCTAAAACAGAGTATTTGTTCTTTTTGAATTCGTCTCTCTTTACAGATAAGGTTTTGATGTCAGGAGACACGTCTTAAACATCTTTATATTGCTCATAAACCTAAACGAACTCCCCGCATAGTATTTAATACATGTTTGTTAAATGAATGTTAAAGGAGCAGCAGTAACTACTGAGTTGTGTACACCAGTCACCCATTATTCAGATACTAATCCATCTATTCCAGGGTAGCTGCATGTGAACTGCCTTCAGGGAGCTAAAGAGAGGTAGAGAGCTGGAAGGTACAACCATGATGTTCTCCAAATGTGGTTTTATTTCTAGAAATATCATGTCCACTTAGTGATCAAACAAATGAAATTAGTAAGAGAAAGAACATGATGAGGAGATGAAATTGCTCAATGGGCCAGAGCTGTAGAGGAGGAATAGACAGCGGTGGGAGAAGCAGAGGGCGCTGAAGTCTGCACTTGTATTGAGCTCTCTCCAGCTGAATACCAAGGGTTAATTTGCCATAATAAAATCAGCATGAACACTGCCAAAGAGGCCTGAGCAGACCCTCAAGTAAGTAATTAATTCTGGCTGCTTTCCGCTCTCTAGCTTTCATCATTCTTAATGTTATCTAATTGTAAAATTATTCTTCAAACCTTCTTAGTGTAAAGGAAGAAAATGCCCAGCTCTCGCCTGCTTTTCTGGAGGGCATGAGTGCCTCCTGCATCTCGGTGGAAGTACCCAAGATGCTGCTAATTAAGGGTGTGTGAACACTTGAAAACGTTTGATCAACTCTCATACAACAGCCGACGACCAAGTTCTTTCTGTGTGCATGGAGCTGCCATTTTAAGGGAAACATGGAGTTGTTTCCACAGCTTCTCTGGCCTTAAGACCCTCCTAGTAACCTTGAAGGACCTTGGGGTGGAGGTTCGCATAAAAGACAAGTATGTAAGAAGGAGAGAGAAGTTCCTGGCCTGGCCTTTAGTTGCTGCTGCTATTGGGGATGATTAAAAAAAAAAAAAAAACCTCAGGGACCATTCCTGTTCATACTGTGCCAGGCTTCAAATGCCAAAGGGTTGGAATTCATGTCAGTGCAGCCAGATAACTGAATTCTTCACTTTTAAAGGACTCTCTTTTATCCCTGTGTCTTCTTCCTTCAAGCACGAAAGCCCTCCTGCAGACAAAGTCATTTCTCTATCTATGACCATGGCAAGAGAGACCAAACTGTCCTTTTCACTGTGATTACCTGTGTGGGCTGTAGGCCTTGGTGGCTCTAGGTAGACTTGGCAGTGTAAGTGCAATACACTATTACAATAATGACAATTTTCTTCAGTCTAGTTTAAAAAATAGAAGGGACAGCCTTGGATGGCATCCTGGTCAGGGGGGAAATAGCTCATGTGTCCCTGGGGTGAGATATAAAACTGAGGGCTTGACCTCTTCTGGCCATTAAAGACCTTTGGGTCCTCTCCTGTCTCTTTGTTTCCAATAAGAGTAGTGGTAGTATTCATTCTGTGCCTGGCTAAATTCTAACTGGGGTAATTATACTGTCACCCTATATTCCCCCGGAGATTCGGTTAGAAAAGTTAGTCTTTGATCACGCTCTTAAATCCTACTGCGCTGGGCTTTGTAACATGGCAGGTGAAGAATGGCTATTGGATTCAGCATGCCTCCCTCCACTGCGTGAGTGATGCTAATTCTATGTATGTATTCTGCTGAGTGCTTGCGGATGCTTCGATGGGAAGCTGCTGCAGTAAGCATGCACTATTATTAGTTGAGTCTCAAAAAGAGAAATTGTTATGCCAGGCTATATTCCTTTGATAAATTTTAGTTAAATCTCCCAACAAACAATTACCAAAAGAATGGAGAAGATTGCTAGAAGGTTAAGATGTGTGTGTGTGTGTGTGTGTGTGTGTGTGTGTGTGTGTGGAAATTTTGGAAGAGCTGAAAATAAGCTTTTTACACATGTAATACTCTTCATCACAGAAGTCCCAGGGGACCTATTGGATTACAGTTGTTTGTTATTGATTAACAGTCTGTCATGCTAACATGGTCAGTGAAATGTGGGTATTGGGGGTGCTACCTGAGCTGGGCACCTTTCAGTTGGTTTTGATTTAGAGCAAAAATTATGACTGAAGATGCTCTAAAATTTTGGTGAGGGAGTCATAAAGTCAGGAACTAGAGACTACAGTGAAACTTCTCAAATGTTAAATTCTTAACCTCCAAAAGGAATAGCTAACTACAAAGTGTCTATAGAACATAAGAGCTTGGTGAGTGCTGAGGGCTTAAATAAAATGCATGGCTCAGGTAGGAGCCCACTTTTAACTCCAGTGTAACTTCATACATATAGCAATAGATGCATCCACATACAGAATTTCAGGGGCAAACCTAAACGTGAATGTGTTTTTCATCCTCTTCCTTAATGTCTCCATTTCTTTTCTTATATTTATTATGGTAACTAAATTAAAAAAGAGCAATTTAGCAGTTTTTATAATCCTATATCATAGAAAAAATCTAAATATATATCAATAAAGGAATTTTTTTATAAATCAGACTATATAGCAAAAAACGATAATGTAGAGACCTATTTGTGATCATGGAATGATGGAAAGAAATCTAGCTACAAAATTACATTTCTATATAGTTATACGAAAAGGTCTGAATTAGGTTCATGAAGTTTTGCAACGGTGTAGCTAAACTTTTTTTAATATCAGAGAGATTATTCATTATAAATTTGTACCAAGCGGATAAACAGTTAACCAAATTTACTATTTGGAAGTGCTGAAAACACTGTGTGAAAAAGTTAGATGAAAATGACCTGACTGTTCACTAACAATTCATGGCTTTTGCATCACGACAGTGTACCAGCTCACACAGCACTGTCTTGAGGGAGCTTTTAGCCAGTAAACAAATAAATGTATTGGAACACCCTCCCTACTCACCTGATCTGGCCCCCAGTGACTTCTTTCTTTACCCGAAGTAAAGGAAATATTGAAAGGAAGACATTTTGATGACAGTCAGGACATCAAGGGTAATATGACAATAGCTCTTATGGTCATTCCAGTAAGAGTTCCAAAATTGCTTTGAAGGGTGGACTAGGCACTAGTGTTGATGCACAGCTTCCCAAAGGGAGCACTTCGAAAGTGACCGTAGTGATATTCAGCAATGAGGTGTGTAGCACTTTTTCTAAGATGAGTTCTTGAACTTAATTGTCAGCCCCCATATAGTCATAAAAGTATACATTTCCAACTGTGTGTGGTACAAGAAATAAGTCTGGAAATCTACATCAAACTTTATCCGATCATCTTCCAGTGGTTTGGTCATTTTCATCTTTCTGTCTTCTGCTGAACATCAGAAGTTCTACTTTATAATGAATATCAAGTACTGTGTAGAATGAATTGAAAACTAGACCACAGAGAAAACATAACCCTGACCACATGGTACATTATTAGTATAAGAGCTTAAGAAGAATTCATTTTATTGGACTGTATCAATTATCTGTTCTAAAAGTCAATAGAGGGAGGATTAGTTTATTCTGAATATGATATTTTGTTGGTTTGGGGGGAAAAATAAAAAGTTGGTGAAGAATTGCTCTGAGGTAATATTTTTCCAATGAATCTGAATTCTGAGGTTCCAAGCAGAAATTTCAGCCAAACCCCTCCAACCTGAGTTACCCTTTAATGATCACGTGACAACTGTTCACTGTACCCAGGACCCAGGTTGTGCTACAGCTGCAGGTGCTCTGTCTTCCTTGGGGTCAGAGCAGAGACCTCAGGAACCATGTGGAGACGAGATATTTGGGGACGTACAACTCCTTGTGCTGCTGGCAGGAAATAATAATTGAAATAGCAAAGAAATTATAAAATGTTAATCCAATATTTGTTACTTCGCAGAATCTTACCTACCGAAAATTACTTTCAGATGTTAGCTTTTAAAATGTCCCCTTAATCTCAGTTTGAATATAGCTGGATTTTAGCAAGTGCTTATTATGTCAGGTATTCTTCCAGGAGCTTGATGTATATTAACTCATATAACACTCACAAAGAGTGTGGGAGGTAGGTGCTATTATTTTGCTCCATATACAAACACTGGGACAAGGGGAAGGTAAGTAATTGGCCCAAACTTAGACACCTAATATAAATGTCAAGGTCAAAATTTAAGCCTCTACCTTTTCACTCCATATTCCGTGTACTCCACTATCATTCTAGAAATCGTCAAGAATGAGAATAGTCTTTGAAAATTTTTCTCAGATTTAGTATCTTCATGTGTGCAACAAGTACAATAATGTCATCTTCAGAATTGTGATGATTGCATGAGAAGATTTACATAGCATTTTTGAAGCAGTATTAGCTCTTCGTGGACCCATAGACAAGGCAGGCTATGGTTACTGGCTGTAGAAACACCATATCCATTTTTTCTAATTTCTTTCTGCAAAAATTAAAATGGGTATTAGTAATGATACATAGGCTTCCAATCCATTTTTCCCACCTTTTCAAGCCATTGTTACCACCAATTCAATGAGCATATTTTTCAAATAATAAAAACTAAATATACGATTGATCTGGGAAATTTTTTTTTTTTGAGTTTTTTAATTTGTGTATATGTTTATAACCATAGATTATTATATAGGTATAAGAATTATTTTTGCATGCATAGAATGAATCATTTATTGAAAATAATACTCCATGAAATTTAATATTGTACTAGAAAAATCTCAAGCATATAATCACCAGACTTTGAACAGATATTATTCATCATGTAATAGGGTTGGGAGAAATATTTATAGCTGGCATCAGGCTTCCTCTTAGAAAGCATCTTTGTTGGGAAACTACTTAGACAAATCCTGCTTGGGCAAGTGAGCACCATTGAGACATCAGAGGCAGGCTCCCTGCATGAGACCAGAGAAGATGTAGGTTAGTTTTGCATCTCAAATGGAGGGGAAAAGACGATGACTAGTCCTGAGAATGAAGGAATAAGAGAAGCCAAGAAGGTGAAGAAATTCTGAAAGTGCTATTGGGTAAAAATCCATCCTCCATCTTGCATTGCTCTAGGAATCTTAATAAAGTCTATTCTTACCCATGGTTTGATATACTTGAAAAACTCAAAGTGGCTGAATGAAACACTGGCATCAATCACAGCAGAACTGAGAACAAACATGAAGAAGCAGAGGCCCAGAAGGCAGAGGAATCCACGAACAGAGTTTACCTTTCTCTCTCTCTTTGTCTTGGGGATTCTCAGAAATATGAGGGAAGGCCTTAGGTCAGAAAACTAAGTATTCAGCAAGAGTGGGGAGTCGTGAGCTGATAACACCTAGAACTTAAGGGTCCAGGAGGCCCCTGTGATGTTTGAATTATATTTATAAACATATTTTGTTTGGGATTTTGCAACATTTAACATGAGACAGGATAAAGAAGGAATCTTTATTCCGTGGCCTCAGGTTTAAGTTTGTATGGTTTTACGACTTCTGTAGAAAATAAAACAAAGCACTTCACTCATGACTTTTGGTCACAGTTGGAATGACTTTTTAGTAATTGAATTTTGCTTTATAAAAGATCCTGGTACCAAGATATATGGTTTCCTTATGTCCCCAACCTGACATTTAAGAGGTTTCTAAACTGATTGTTGTATTGTGATGGGCAACTTAGACTTCAGCTGTAATTGACAAGCATATCAACCCACAACTAATTTAAATATTCACTCTGTCTTTGAGATCCTCCTTGCTTTTCTCTTTGAAAAACTTCTCTGTCTCTCCCTGTCCTCTCTCTCTCTCTCATTAAACTACAGCTGCTTAGATTATTCCAACTGACATCCTTCTTTGTGACTTTTTCCAGGCAGTTACCCACTGACTCTTCTATGTTCCTGTAGCACTGAGTACATGTATCTTCTTTATTGCACTTGACATGCATGTTTATATTAGCTTTTGTTCCATATTCCTTTATTGATTTTTTTCTCCAATTGACTATAGAGATTAAGTGATCTGGTCCCCATTTACCTCTCTGGTACTAGTTTTGTTGTCACATTCTGCATGCTGTAGCCTTATTGAATCCTGTTCCCTCTGCCTGGGTCACTCTTCCATCTTCATCCTTTCACCCTCCCATTGTCCACACTTGAGTTTTGCACACCTCTACTCAACTGTCAGTTTCCCCCTTCAACATTACTTCCTTGGGATATCCTATCCTAACTGCAAGACTGTAGTAGGTGCAACTTTTATTAACTTAATTTAGAGCAACTCTACTTACCCCAAAGGCCAGCCCTCGTCTCATCTTCTCCTGAGTGCCTCTTTGTCTGTATCTCACAGGAGAACAAAAGTCTTAGAATCAGAGAATGATTCTTTCTTACCCTTATATCTAGAATAAAGCCCAGTGCCGTGTGTACTTGTATTGAAGACGTATTTGCTCCAAGTAAGAACTAAATGAATGATTGAATGAATAAATGACTAAATGACTATTCTTCATATGTACCAGGCACACATCCTAGATTTTTAAGAATAGTTATGTTTTCAAACATTTCATGCCAGAGTATCTACATGAACAATTGTACTTGCCAAATTTTGGTTTGGAAAAATAAGCTCCAAGTACCTGTAAGAGTAAAGTATAGTGGGGATATTACCTTTCCTTATTTGAGCTATTCACTTAATGTAGCCTAAACTTGCATTAACTTTTATTAGCAGCCATATCATACTGTTAGTTTACAATGAAATTGTGGTCAAATAAAATCCCCAGGTCTCTTTCACATGAGCAATTGTCAAAATGTATAAACAAACTGGTGGAATTAATAGTTGGGAACAGCTAATAGGGAAACCCTATTGCTTAAAATGCAATTCTTTCCGGGGCCAAACGTTTGCCCATCTTAACAGTAATTGCACAATGCATTTGCAGCTAAGGCCTCATTAAAACTTCATGCTCACCTGTGCTCAAGCTGCAATGAGGATGCATATAGGTTAGGGCAACGGCCAGGTGACTGCCTCCTGGGCTTGCCCGATTGTGAATTTCAGTTAGAGCCACAAAGTCTGCGCCTTTGTGCCATGATTTATTATAGGGAGCGTGTATCCCAGGGGAGTTTAAGCAATTCAGAAGCAGCAGGAAGAGACAGGGAGGCAGGTGAGCAAAGAATTGAGTGGCTGTTAGAGGTATTGTGACACCTTGTTAATTATTAACTCTGGCAGCAGGCTGTCAAGTTAACCGGAAGGGGAGGGTAGACCTAATTAAGTATCCAAACAGCATTTTAAAAGCAGATACAGTCCAGAAACAGGCAGTTTCCGTGGGTTGGGCACAAAAAAAGTTGTACACCTTGAGTCCTAGCAAAGCTGGATGCATTCCAGAAGTTCTTGTAGTCTACCTTGTTTTCACCTGCACTGTTTGCTGGTTAAAAGTACAGTCTATACATCAAGTTGCCTCCATTAGATGAAACACTGTAGATTGATGGCCTTTTTTTTTTCAATGACAGTTTGACATTGAATATTATTTTATATTAGTTTCAGATGTATAGCATAGTGGTTAGACATTCATATAATTTATGAAGTGATCCCCCCCAAGTTCCCTTAGCCTGGTACCCACCTGGCACTAGTTATTACAATAGTTATTACAATATTATTGACCGCATTCCCTATGCTGTGCTTTATATCCCCTTGACTATTTTGTAACTGCCAATTTGTACTTCTTTATCCCTTCACCTTTTTCACAGCCCCCCAAACCTCCTCCCATCTGGCAACCATGAGTTTGTTCTTTGTATTTATGAATCTTTTTCTGTTTTGCTTGTATTTTTAAGAATCTTTTTCTGTTTTGTTTATTTATTTTTGTTTGTTTAAACAGAAAAATTTATTCCACAAATAAGTGATTTCATATAGATGCTCATCAGTAGGGGATTGGATAAAAAAGAGGTGGTATATGGTATATATATATATATATATATATATATATATATATATATATAATGGAATATTACTCAGCCATAAAAAAAGAATGAAATCTTACCATTTACGACAACATACTGTGTTTCCCCGAAAATAAGACCAGGTCTTATGTTAAGTTGTGCTCCAAGACGCATTAGGGCTTATGTTCAGGGGCTGTCATCCTGAAAAATCTGCTAGGGCTTATTTTCTGGTTAGGTCTTATTTTCAGGGGAACACTGTAATTGGACCTAGAAGGTATTATGCTGAGTGAAATAAGTCAGACAGAGAAACACAAACGGCATTTGATGGTCAAATTTTGAACCCAAAGTGAGATGAACGGTATATAGAAGAGAAGGAAGAAACACATATTCTGGCTATATTAGTGCAGTTGTTTCAATCACTTTTTGCTCAGTATGAAATCACTGAGAGAGAACTCTCTGACGTGACTGATTTTACAACGATTCACATATAAAGCGACTCTTTCCTGCAGGGTAATTTAGGGGAAATTATACATGTAAGATAGAGGGTCTGAAGAGATCAAGGGGATACAAATCTAGAAGTTAGGCAGATAGAAAAACTCAATTCCTTGGCGGAGGCAGAGAAGAAAGGGTTCCGTGATAGAAGGAGGGCCTGCGTCGAGGTCTGCTTTCTGCGCTCAGTAAGTGATGGGGCTCCTTGTAGCGTCTTCTCCCTCAGACCGGTCACTTGACCATGTCACCTCAGATCCTCACGTGGAAGACAACGGATGATATCTACATCACAGGGTTGTCATGACCATGAAATAAAATAGCATCAGTGAATTTCCCAGGACAACCCTTCTCTCCATAGCAGAAGCTTGTTGAACAGCAGATACCTTACCCACACCTGCCATTAAGCCAGGTAAAGAACTAGCAAATCGGAGAATTTTTCGAGGAGTGTCTTTGGATGTCTGGAGACCACTTCTTCAAGGGATCAGAGAGCCTCATATTATCTAACGTGCTTACTCATGTCCTGGGCTACCTTCCCACACCCTCACTAAGCTGGGCTGCTACATGTGTGTTCTTGACAACTTGACAACTCCGTGTGTTCTTCACGGAGACTCTGATGTGAAGGGCGCCTCCTGGTGTTGTGCAATATGCAGGCTGCAGAACAGAACGTGTACTCGGGTAGTTACAACCCATGTACTCGGGTTGTAAGCCTCGTAAGTTACAAACTGTTTGTAGGTTTTTGTTTTCTTTTCTTGAAAGTGAAATCTACCCATTATAGAAAACTTAGGAAGTACAGAAAAGCCAAATGACAAAACAATTCAACTGCTCAGACACAATCCCTCTTATAACGTCATGTCCCATTTCCTTCCAAATTTTTTTCTTTACATATTTATCTCTGGCTATTTATGAGTTATATATTCTGTTCTCTCTCTCTAATCTTAAGTTTAACAAAAATGGAACTGACTCTTTAATCATTAATGTTAATAATGAAAGAGAATCTTTCATGATTTCCTGTATAGGATGATAAATTCAGGAACATTTTAGTTCTTCCTATTTCTCACTCTCCCCTCATCTTTCTGACATAATCTGAAATATTAGAGTTATTCACTGATAGCTTTTTATATTATATCTTCTTTTTAAGATTTATTATTTTGATATTTACATGACATAAAATGAAATTAAACTGTTTTTTAAAAAAGGAAGCAGAAACAAAAGAACCACCACTGTGATAGGTTTAGAATCCACAAGAAGAGATTATTGAATTGATAAAACAAAACAATACAAAAAAGGTTTGATGAGAAAGTGGAGGCAGAACTGATAACTTTGAAGCCCTGTGTGTCTCTGCTAGATACAGTGGTATTCAAAATTTTATAATTTGAGATACAATTTGAGATTTATACTGTGGATGCCAACAAAATGTATACAAGTGGGCACTTTGGTCAATGTTGCTCAAGCAGTAGTTCACTGTAATCAGAAGTGTCTGGACGCTGATGGGAACCACTTGGAGCACCTCTTGTAATTGCAGAAGTCAAACGTGACTTGTATTCGTCTTTTGTTATCGGTATATATTGAGTATTACAATTTTAATACAGTTTTTTCCTTTCTTAAAATATGCATACATTTTTTGGCGCCCTCTGTGTTTGCATCATGTTAATCCTCCTTCTCACTCAGCATCACCAATATTTACTGACTAGATGTTGCCTAGGGGGGCACAGACATAATTGTTATTAAAAATAAATTGTTAGAGTTTGCAATGTATAATTACTTAATGTATTACATTGAATCTCCATATTAACCTTTAAAAGTTAGGAATACTTGTGTTCATTTTCACATATGAGGACACTGAGACCCAGAATAGCTGAATTACTTTCCAAGGACCACCCAGCTACTGTGTTTCCCCGAAAATAAGACCTAGCTGGACAATCAACTCTAATGCATCTTTCTAATGCAAATTAATATAAGACCTGGTATTATATTATTTTATATTATAGACCTGGTCTTATTTTACTATATTAATTTTT
Organism: Rhinolophus sinicus; assembly: GCF_057876585.1. Taxonomy (NCBI): domain Eukaryota; kingdom Metazoa; phylum Chordata; class Mammalia; order Chiroptera; family Rhinolophidae; genus Rhinolophus; species Rhinolophus sinicus. The sequence goes on from NC_142502.1 coordinate 10,122,498, forward strand.
GCTCCAACAGACGCATTAGCGCTGATTGGCTGGCTAGGTCTTATTTTTGGATAAACACAGTAGTAAGTGGGAGAACCCCCATTTCATGCCTGAGTCTTCTCCAAACCTAGATGCTTCCTGGGCAAGCACCGGACTTGCCTGAAAGAACAAGAATGTTAGTGGGCTCCAATTTGGGGTCAAGGTCATGAGTTGTTTTCTATATGTTGGAGGAGTCATGATCTTTAAGAGATGACACACTTCATCCATTCATACACGTTCCAAATCTTCTTCTTAAAAAATAAAGTTGACATAATTTTGTCCACAGAATGAATTTATATTCTTTTCTCACTAATGTTACTTTTGAACTGCATTAAACACAACCTACATATTAATTCACTCTCCTTGCAGAAAGACCAGCACATTAATACAATGTTTTTGTTTTTTTCCTATATAAATAAGATGAATTGTTTTCTAAATTTATACAATGGGACCCACAAGAGTATATTAATCTCAAAATTTGATATGATACCAAAGGGTTTAAAAAAACGATTTAAAAATATCTGGTTTTGTCACAATTTTCTTCCTTTCATTCTGTGTTTAGAATATACATATATTATATATAAAATAGTATATATATATAGTATTTTATGCTGTCACTAAAATGGGTTGACTAACCCAGGTTAACCCTGATGTAATTTATCAAAGGCCTTTAGAGCTCTGCACATACAGTGACAATATTGTTATTCTTTTCTTTCTACGTGCTTAAGAATCTTGATCTAAGTCTCTCTAAAGGATAAGAAATAGAAACTTCATAAATGTGTACTTTCTTAACTATCCCTTTATTAAAGAATTAGAATCAAAAGGGAAACAATAACTTGTCCTCTATGGAAAGAATATGGGTAATGATATTCCAATTCAAGGCAAGACATTTTTAAAAATATGACAGAGGTAATTTTGAGAAATCTGTTATCATCTTCTATGTTTTATAACTAGTAATCCACCTTAATTTAGGGTTATAGCCTAAGTTCAGTTTTTCTATATTAATTGATTTTCAGATCTATTTCCCATTGATCTTGTCATTGTGACTCAATTGTGAGGAACAGGAAGTGGAAATTTAGGTCTCCTTGCCTTTCCAGAATGTTTTTTGATTCGGATATTACAGGTGATGAATAGTATCATGGCTTTTTCAGTAGGAGGTAAAATTTAAAGTGTAATGGGAAGTGTTTACAGAAACTGAAGATATTGTTAAGTTAGGAAATGGTTGCTGCTGACAATAGTTAATTTTAAAGGAACTGAACTATTATAAAATATGGTACTTTCAAATCAATTTGGAATACAAAATTGTAAGCTTTTCAAATAAACCAGTATGCATCTTTTACCATTACCTACATAAACTATGATGGGACCTTACTTATGTATTTTCTTTATATTATGTGTTATTAAACATCAGCCGGTAACTATATTCTTCTCCTCCCCACTCCCCACCCCTGAGACATGTAAGAATACTTTCAGAGGTACTGTAAACCTGCTAAATTCTTTTTGGGATTTCTCCCTTGACATTAAGAGATGTCAAGCTTTATCATGTCTTTACTACATGTCAGGCAATTAGCTAAGTGCTTTTTATAAATTACTCCATATAAATTCCGCCACTTCTCTGTAAAGCAAATACTATAGTTCCCATTTTGCAGATGTAAAGACTGAGCCTTAGACCAGCTCTATAAGGGACTTAAAATCATGCAACTAGTAAATGGCAGAGCTGGGATTTGAATCCAGTTTTGACTGACTCCAAACTCTACCTTCATTTCTTTTCTTTAAGTCACATTGCTTCTAAATTTCCCCAACGTTAACTTTATGAAAGCCGTTAGTTCCAGGAAGTCAGTTAAGTACTGTCTTTACTTATCATGTGCCCATTGGACATCCTCTTCCCTCAGTCTAACAGCACTGAGACACATGGCGTTAAGACTCCTCTGGCTCCAAGGACACAGGGAGCCCCAGGGAGAAATCAGAGGGTGTTAGCATGCACGTAATGTAAGTACCACATTTACATAGCGACTGATTGCATTTACATTTCCTCACCTGTCAATTCCAGCCTCTACCCAATCAGGTGGCAAGTATAGAAAACACCTAAGAAGAGAAGAATGTATAAAAGATTCCACCCATTTTGTGTCATTTAGTATAACTAATTCCTCTTTTGTAATTTGCAAAAAAAAAAAAAAAAAAAAAAAAGAGGAAAAGGAAAAAAAGAAAGAAAAAGCAGGATAAGAATCCTCCATCCTGTCATTATTTCTTTCTTTGGATTCTGTGGGTAATGCGCACACACACACACACACACACACACACACACACGTATGTATTCTGTGGGTAACAAAACTATAATTTTGTCTCTGTTAGTTAATCAAATTGAACGACTAGAAATAGGCTATGCTTTTCATATGTCCTCATATAACATGAACTAAATGACACACTAAATGGAACCCTTTTACTTTTGTAAAGGGGACTGGGATGGCTATGCATGTAGCACTGTGACAGGTCTGTGTTGAAAACAGACCCAGGCCTCTTTGGGCAAGTTATGAGTCCGTTGATAGTCTCAGTTTCCTATTTGTAAAGGGACGATGACAATAACCTCATAGGTTAAGAAAAAACTAATCATGTAATGGGCCCAGTGCAGAGATTACAGTTGAGAAAATCCTAGTTAGGATAGCAGAGTCCTTTCCTGCCCAGGTGTGTTATGACAGTAGATGGCTTTTATGTCCTTGATCTCACAGTGCCCTCATTTTCTGATGATTGGGATCAGGGTCTTTAGTATTTATCTCCTCGTTAATTGAATGACTAGTTCTGGATAATGGATAATTCTCAATTTTCTATTTTTAGAAAGTATATAAATATCTAAATTAGATTTAGGCAAAGTGAGCTGCAGTATTTGATATGCCAAGGACATAATTAGGTTGCTCCGTTTACCTACACAGTTGCAAGCAAACTTTAACTCATTAATCTGTAAAAGACTTTGATGAACCTTTGAACTAGATAAAAATATGCCAGTCATGGCAAAGTTCTACTCTATTCTTTGAAAACTTTCAAAGGATTAAAAGTGACTAATGTATTAGGTTTTATAATATCATCTGCAAGCTCTGATCATGCCACTCTGAAATCTTCAGAGGATTCTCACTGCCTCAGAGTCAAATAAAAGACATTGGGGTGAGCTAAAAAAAAACGTTGTGCCAGGAGTCAGAAGACCCACGCTCTGGTTTTGGTTCTTCCCTTTACCCTCAGTGATCTTGGGCAAGCTGTGTAGCCTTCCAGGCCTCAGTTTCCCCATCTGTGAAGTAAATATAACAATCACAGAATCAGAGAGAGTTTCAAATGCCATCATGTCTGTGAAAATACATTTGAGAAGTCTAAGTGTGGGTCCGGTTGTTAGGCCTGGCGATAGAAAGCCTTGAAGCATCCAGCCCTGACATGCCTGCCCTTTGTTCTCTCCCTCCACCCTCTTATGCCCATTCCACATTCAGAGCTCCCTATTTTCCATCTTTCAGACCCTCCCTGCCCTGCTTTGCTGTCGCAGGGCCTTTACTGGCATTGTTCCAGCACAAGAATACCCCATCCCCCACCAGGACACATCTGTCAAGTCCTGGCTGTCATGCTGCAACTTCCATACTTCATCGCCCATGTTCCTGCCCCTAGGAGCCTCTGCCCAGTCTGGCTCCCACAGCGCTGTACATTCTATTTAGTGGACTTACCACATGCTTCCTTGTTTTATTTCATCACATGCAACATGGATCCATACATTCTGGGGGTAACAAAACTATAATTTTGTCTGTGTTAGCCAATAAAGTTGAATGGCTAGAAATAGGCTATGCTTTTGATAGGTCCTCACATAACATGAAGCATCAGTATTGTTCTCTGGATTTTCACCCTTTGTCTCTTTCCTTCCTGGTTCAGGGAACTACACCCAACACTTGTGCTTCCAGTATTGCTCTTTCTCACCTCCTCTGAGATCTTATTCCCAACACAGGCTCCTTGGATGCAACCAACGGCATATCAAAAATATCTGGGAAGAAAACATTACGTTGTTACTGACGTGTACTGTGTAGTTAGGTCTACAATGGTTGTGTCTGTACCAAACATGTGCAGAATTTTTTGGTCATTATTCCCTAAACAATACAGGATAACAACTCTTTACATAGAATTTACATTACAGTATATGGGAGTATGTGTGCAGGTTACAGTCAAATACTACGCCATTTTTTCTGATGGACTTGAGCATCCACAGATTTTGGTATCTGCAGGGTCCTGGAACCAATCCTCAGCAGATACTGGGGGACAATCAATACAGTTCATATCCTTAGCCTATGAGCCCGCCCAGGTGTCCCCAACACCAATACAAGTTCAGGTAGCCTTCCTTTCCTGGTCAATGTTAGGATGAAATGCAGTGTGATGCTCCTTAATTCCTCACCTTCTCACTTCTCCATGTTTAATTACCACCCAGGGCCCACAGTGCTCGATGGAAATGATCCTTTGCCATTTCTGAAGCTAAGCCCTCTATGACCTTTGCATGATTATTCTCTCTTTAATTCATTCCTAATCCCTCTGCGAAGTACTTCTTTTTCAAGTGTAGTTCTTCCTACATTACTTCTCTCCCTTGCAGAAAACTTTTGTCTACAAAGAATACGAATTCTCAAAAAGTGAAATTCAACAAATGGACAATAAAGATATGAAAAATACTCAACCCTACTGGAAAGCAAAGAAAAATAACTTACAGTGAGATCCATTTTTTTCACCTTTTTGTTAATAAAGATTTTTTTAAAATTCTCAATATAATTGAGTTTAGAGATAAGCAAACACATTTTATAAGCAGTGATTTAAGTGTAAATTGGTCCAATCCTCAAAAATACTCTTAAATCACACAAGAATAATTTCAACCAGTTAAATTTTAGTAATCTGTCATAGTTTTTTATTGCATCATTGCTTATAAAAGCTAAAATTTGGTCACAATTATGTGACAATAGAAAAATTAGCACACATTCATATAATGAATATGCCATGCAGCTACTAAAAGGATGATGTACAAATACATTTATTGACATGAAAATATTTTATATATTTAAGTGAAAAAAATTTGCTAAATGGCATGTAAAATATTCTTCGTTTCAAAAATATTTACTCAGGAACTGTGTACTGAGTGTCTATGAAACATCAGGGTATTGTTCTAGGGAATATGAGTACGGATAGAAAGTTTGGAAGAATATACACAGAATATTAATAGTAGTGAATATATCTAGATGTTAAATAATTTTCAGGTCTCTGCAATGGATATGCATTACTGCTGCAATAACTTTCCAATTTAAAAATACCAATGTCTTTAGAATAAACATCAGATCCTTCAATATCCTAGTCTTACTTCCTTTCCCAGCCTTATTTGCCATTAGTGTGTCCACTTGACATCTACCACATATTTTTGTCTGTTTTATCAGCCCCATGAATTTATTAACATTATATCCATCAGATGGAATGATCTTGCTCTGTCTTCTCATGGCCAAATCCTACATAACTTTCTTTGTGGAGACCTAGTGGGAAAATATCTTCCCCACCTCTGCACTCACACATTCCTCCATGTCTTTCTCTCTCCAGGTATCTCTGCGTTTCTTCCTAACATGATCAGACTGCATGATCATCGAGGGCAAGTCCATATTGGTGTCATTTTTATATTCCTCCCACGTTACAGTGCCTTCCACAGCCTCTTGAATAGATAAGGTCCCAAATAAGTACCCACAAGTGAATTGACAAATGCATCCTCCCTCTCTGGATTATAAATTCCTTGAAGGCAGGAGATCTTATTCTTCTTTGTTCTACATTTGTATTCCCACAGGGGCGCCAGTCTCTGCTGCGTGAAAACAGGCATGGAAAGCTTACAGGGAACCAAGGGCAGATGCCCAGCTCCTAGGTATACTCAGTCCCCAAACTGAGAATGCAGGTTTGGGACTGATGCGTCCTTCTGGGGTCCCCATCCCACCTCTCCTTTCCTAATCCCCGCAGGAAAGGAGATCCTACACACGTCTTCTGCTCTTTGAGCACAGATCACTTTGTGATATTTGGCATGTAACTTGAGAGAGTTCATGGACTTGAGTGACGGTGCTGTAACAAAACTTCCATTCTCATCTGTTCTTCCTGTCAACAAATTTTCTCAGCGCTTACATCTATAAAAATTAAAATTAAAAATAGATTTAATGCTAATACTGTTACCAGCACAGGGGGCCTTATCCCTCTCAGGATAGGCATCAAGAGTGTGCGTGAAACAGTTTGCAGAGAAAAAGTTTTGTTAAAGCGAAAGTTGATGTACCAAGGGGGCACACTCTGAAAGAGAATAGATGTGGCTCCCTGAGGCCTATGGGCAGAGCATTTTCATGGACCCTTGAGGTTAGGGGCTGGGTCAGTTTCCCTGAATGGGGCAGGAGTTCTGAGAATTAGGTTGCCACCCGCTTTTTGTTTCCTATCTGCTACTCCATCTCTGTCATGGCGATGGTGGGTGGGTTTAATATGGTAGTGAGAGCAGGTCACTCAGAGAACAACTTCTCTAAGTGGTATGCTGGCATAGTTTTGGGGACCTTTCCTAAATCTGGTTATATATCCTTTGCAGTTGCTGCCCCAACCATTCTTGTTTCTTATTGGTGGGAAAGTACGACTCAAGGTTGCTTAACTAGCAGCAGGTTTCAGCTATGTGACTATGAACCATATTCTGTCTATGCGACTACTGACCACAATGCTATCTAATTTTAGCTATAATCAAAGCATTTATAAAATTATCTTTATTTTAAATAATTGCTTACCAAGATTTATGATATAATAATGTTAATGATAGGCCAATGCAGAGGAATATTTTAATACATAGATCCTGACGGCCAGGTGAAATAACAAATAAATAAAAATATTTTAATGTATAAACCTATTTGAGTAGCAGAGATGAATGAGTAAATATAATGGAAATAGTTCAAGAAGGAAAAGGAACAATGTAAAATTTCAAACTCTTGAAGAGCTTGTTAATAATCTTTTAATTGATAATGGTGGGTAGAAAATGTATCTGATATTCAAGTTGATACATTTCAGAGTGATGTAATCATTTTATTTTAAAATGTCAATAGTTACAATTACCAAAAATTAAACACTTTTAACAATTTGAACTTACGATTAAAAATTTAGATATCAACCTAAAAGATGTGTGCGGTTTTCAAAATTCTTTGTGAGGACATGAACAGAGACAGTTGAAAGTAACTGCCCTCTAAGACCAAGGGCCTTACACTCCATTGGTACTCAATAAATGTTTGAAATGGATTAAATCTAAAGCAATAGTCAACAGAAGGTGTAAAGCACTGATGCTATCTTTTCACAATCCTGTACAGATGGAGTGTATGTAATTCTTGGCTAATTTCCTCCTGATAAAGAACCTGGTCCACTGGTCATGGTGAAGAGAACAAAAATGACGGCCCAGTTTTCACTTCCTACACAGCTCGAATGCTTCCCTAGGATTAATTTTAAAATATATAAACAAATTTCTTTCAAATGTATTATTCTCTGACTCTAAATAACAACTTTGGCCATTAGTCTCTACACTGGAAGCTTACATAGACTTTAAAATGTTATTTCAAATGTATTAACCAGAACACAAGTACATGAGGATTGTACCACAGAGAAAGCTTTGACATTGGAGGTTGGCCAGCGAATTCTTGCTCACTTGCAACTCACAGCCCCACTCCCTTCTCCAAAGTCAAGAGCTGACTTTACTCTGTGTAGAAAAGAACACATCATCTCATTTTAGGCAGAAAGTGCTCTTATCATGACATTCTCTATTTAAGTTATGGTAACAAATTCTGCTGACCAGGGAGTATTATTAACAGCTTTGTCAGAAAGAAAGTTTGAGCTCCCATTAAACTTGTTTCAACATTTCCAGAAAATTAGGGTACGTGTTTGAGTAAAGTTTTCCCATGACTCAATCTTACCCGAGTCCATATCCTTCCACTCTCCCCCTTTCTCTCTCCTCTCCACCCAGGCGCACCTCATACAACTCCTCAAACACACTCTTTCCTCTTTGCCTGAATGATTTTGCCCGGAGAGTCATGGGACTCCCTCCTTCTTACATTCAGGCCTCTGCCCCAAAGTCACCTTCTCTGAAAGAGCTCTGCTGACTACCCTAAAATAACTCCCTCCCAGTCACTCTATTGCAGCACTCTATTGCTAGTAATTAAGTTGTGACAAGAGCTTTATACTAGGACTATCCCAGATAAACGGGCATATATATGTTCATACTATTCACATCACGCATCACTAGCTGACTTTGTCTTTCATATAAGTTCCTTGAAGACAAGGGCTTGGCTTTGTTCACTTAGAGCTGTGCCTGGGACATGGAGAGCCTTTACTAAATATCTGTTGAATAATCATAGAATTAGCATTCTATACTGAGAATTGGTCCATGTCATTATTCTTTGACAATATAGATTTTAAAGATTTTTAACACATACTGCCAAATTACTTCTTAGAAAGATCTTTATCTTTCAACAACAGTCTATGATAACTCTTTTATAACATCAATCAAATATGAAAATACATTGTTACTAATTTGATAGGCGGTTCCAATGTACATTTCCATAATTACTGGGAAGGATGAGGGTTATTGTTTTACATATATTGGCTTCCTGTATTTCTTCTGTGATTATCTTTTTACTAATTTTTTAATCAGTGTTTACTGCACACCTATTATACGCTTTGCAAAACAAAGGGTAAAGACCACCCTTAGGTGCTATGGTCTCTACACCGAGACTTTTATTGAGTCAGTGAAAGTGTTTGTTCTATAGGGAATAATAAGTATCAGGAAAGTTTAGAAAATGATTTCATTGGAAAATATAAGAAAAAATGTTAAGATTGAGAATAAGATTGAAAGCATATGCATACATCCTAAACCAGCAAGGTTTAGTTCCAGCTTTAAAAAGTACATCCATTGTTTCTTAACTGATTCCGCTACATCTGCATAGTAGATAGGAAAGAGGAAGAGATTTCAAAAGAGGAATCCTTCCACTGCCAATGACCATAAAAAAAAGAGGAATAGTACAGAAAGCAGCTAGCTGCAACCTGGTTAATTCCTACTGACAATAATGAAATCAGTTAAAATCAACTCAGCCAAATGGTAGCTATGTTAATTGAATTGCAATTAAAGTGATGTCGTGTGGTGTTATTTGGCAAAGGAACTCAGAAATAACTGAGTCCTGCCCTGCCGTAGAGAACTCTTGGGGTGAGCATCCAAGGGAAATACGGTCACAAGAGCAAGTCTAAGACAGACTAACATATCTGATCATCATTTTTTACTTGGGCGTTAGCCTCCATCTCTAACAGACTTCCAGCGAGTCAGCGGTTCTTGGAACATTCTTCCTCCCTTAGCCACATAGCGATTCCCTAGATTCAATCCTGAGTCTCTAATGTTACCAATCAGATTGACAGAACCGAAGTAGATCTTCCAAGATGGGAGGCTATAGATGTGAAGAGAGGTAGAGAGAAAGGGAGGGGAAGGACGAAGGCATCTGCTCCAAAGCTAAGTCTCCTGCTGCAGTCTTTATTAGAGCTGAGCCCTTGAACTCCTGATCTAAGGCTTCCCCATGCGGTGGGAGAGGGTCCCAAGTGGGAGACAGGGAGAGCTAAAGATAGAAAGCAGGTTGGGATTTCTCAAGGGGAAATTGGCTCTGGCCCTCATTACCATTCTATTTTCCATGGAAGAAACAGACACTAGAGAAGAAAAATCAACATTCAAGGACTTCATTTCTTTGAAAGTTGTGCCAATACAAAGTTCTAGGGTTTGAACCATTCAGAAAAATAACTCTTTCTCCTTGGGGGTAGAGTGTCTTGCTCCTGGATCATCCTTGGGGAGGAGTGAGTAGGAATATGGAAAAAGCTTGAGCTTCCTTTGAAGGTCAATGCTTGCCATTTTGATGAGCGGTAAGGATGGTATTAGGATACACAGAGCCATAAATGGGTAGCTTTGCTCTCGTCTTAAATGAAGTGAGAATACTTCCAGACAAAATTAGGTCTAAAGTTCAGAGAGACGCGCTTTGCTGCAAATGGTAACACTTGAAATAGAGCCATCTGGGAATTGATTAGCTTGAAAATTTCAGAAACATCAAAGGAAACTGCAAGGAAACTGGGGAATATCAATTCTCCTTAGAGTTAAGAAATTTAGGGAAATAAGAACTATACATTGGAGAGAAATAGTGTTTTACATACAGATTATTATTCATTTGTTTTCCTTGATCTAAAAGTATATTTAACAAACTAAACTGGAACCTTTAGAATTAGAAATTTGGAACTAGAATGAACATTTAGTATCTATTCTGATGCTCTCACATTATAGACAAAGAGGCTGAAACATGTGTGTCACTAACCTAGACTAAATCCAAGTTTCCAGGTTCATAGAAGAGCCTTTTTCACTACTCCAGTAGATATTATGTCTTGAAAGAGAACAAGTTTGTTTAAAAATGATAAAGTTTGGCCATGAATAAAACTAGATGCCTACGAATTTTAAAAGCAGGTTTGCTGTCTCTGAATAAATGAAGAATTGCGTCACCAAAGTAGCCAAGATCACAATTTAGCGATAGCTTAAACAATCTGCAAATAGGTGATCCATAATGGCCTCAGAAAGAAAAGTTTTTTTATGTGCTGATACTAATCAATAGAGCCATATAATTTAAATATATGAGGCAATGTAATATAATAGCACTTTCTAATTGCCGGGCCCATAGGAAGCATTTTGTATGTTTTATTACAATTTATCCTCATGACAACCCAATAAGTATTATCATTCCCATTTAACAGATAAGGAAACTGAAAGACAGAGGTTAAGTCTCTTGCTCAGAGTCACACATTGTGTTGATGGTGGAGACAGGATAAATCAAATGAACAGTGTTGACAGAAAATGTTAGTAAAATCTTAAGTGGGGACCAACTACCATTTCCTGGATCAGAATCTTATTCAAAACATACCACTCTGACCTCATGAGAACCTGGGCAAATGTGATGTTTTGAGAGGATTGTCTGAGGGATGTGCTGTGTTGTTATTCAGTGAGGTATTCTGGGTTTTATTTTTAATCACACTTGGTCAGCACAGGACCACATAACTGGACTGTATCTTGGACACTCAGGGAATTGTCTTTACAGACTTTTAAGATGATGGCTTTGTCTTTCTTGAAGGGCGTTGTATGGTCAGTCCATTATTACGGTTTATATAATTTTGTTGAGGCATTGTCATTGACTGGTATATTATTTCGTGCCTGGTAGATGGATCTCAGCATAAAAAAAAAGCAAAACAAACAAACAAACAAACAAAAAAACTTACTTTAGAAATATGTTCTGGAAAAACTTTGCTTTTCCTACTATAACTTTTATTTCTGAGACTGTTGCTCTTTTCATCAGGGAGCTTAGAATTAAATTTGAAAATGATCTATTATAATTATGTCTAACCATTATGGTAGAGACATGTATTCCAATTTACTTCTATTAGGTTGGTGTAAAGTAATTGTGGTTTTTGCAATTATTTTTAACCTTTTAAACTGCAATTGCTTTTGCACCAGCCTAATAGCGTTGACTCTTCCCTTTGTTTACTCTTCTCTTGGACACAATTTTCCATCATCATTCTCCTCCTCCTCCTTCTCCTTCTTCACCATTTGGGGGATACATTCTTGTTGTAAATCACCTTAAATACTTTGTAAAGTCATGATAGATATAAATAAACCAAATCCCACAATTCTACATTGAGTGAATGACAAAAATCAATGTCAAGAATACTCTGAACCAGAACCATTGGGATCATTTCCATTCAACAATAGTAAAGCACTAAAACTTTTGTTAAATGACTAAGTACACAACATACCCTGGAAAGAACCACATAAGTATGAAGATTAGTGTCACAAAGATCTTAGAGATGATTATATGCATGAAGAAGCTGATGCTTCCAGAGGATAAATGGTTTACCCAATGTCACTCAGCTAGTTAGGGTCAGAGAAAAGAAAATACACTAGAGAACAAGATCTTGTATTTATATACTCAGCACATAAAACTTAGTCCAATATTATGTTTACATCTCTTCTGAGATAAAGGACTATTTTTAATATGTAAAGCAAACCAACAGTTACAGAATTTAAAAATGTGATTTTCTTTTTTTTTTTTTTCAAAAAGTGCAAAATGTGATTATAGTCTAGTAAGAAAGCCACAGGAGTAGCTTGGAGTTGTAGTGCAATATAATTGAGTCTGTAATAGAAGTATGCATGAGGAACCAAGGGAGGAGAGAGGGTGGACCCTAGTTTAGCCAAGAAAGGTTGAAGTAATAGAGCTTCACAGAGTACTGACAATTGAATTGCGCCTTGAAGAAAAAGTGGAAATTAACCAGATGGAGACGGCTGGGGACATTTGGGAGAATGCAGAGAAGAAAACAGGAGAAATAGGCAGGGATCGGAACACAACAGTGCATTTACCGGAAGCCGACAGGGACTCTGGAGGATCTTAAGCAAGAAAGGGCACATTTTCATGCTTTGAAATCATCTCTATAGATAGAATGGATTGGGTGAGATGCGAGAGTTACAGGCAGGAAAACCAGTTAGGCTATTGCCATAGTTCGTGTGAGATGGATGGAGGATCTGAGCAACACAGCGGTACTGATGACAGAAAAGAAGAAATATTTTTTGAAAAATAAGTAAATAGGCATTAAAAGCTGCAGGACTTATGACCAAATCATATTGGTGGGGGGGGAGGGAATGAAGATCAGGGAAAAGATGACTCAGGCTGATAGCTTGGTTGCCTGGGAAAATGGAGACATCACTTGACAAGAGAGGAGAAATGGCAAAAAACATGAGTTTGCAAGGAAGACAGTGAGTCCATTATTGCACATATTTTTATCTATGTGTGTATATATATAGCTAACCTAGTAGAGATGTCTAATTAGCTTTGAGTATCTGGTTCTGGATTGCGACAGAGTGATCTGAGTGGTAAAACAAGAATTGGGCATTTTTATATGAGATTACTCTGAGTGATCCTTAAAAAGTTTATATAATTTTGTAGGAATAAAACTTTTCCAGAATTGCGATATATAGTTTAGGTTCCTCTGGTATATAGGTAGAGTCAGTAGCATAAAATGAAATTGCACAGAGAAAGTGTGTTGCTTGAAAGAGATCTGAGATATTTGCCTTCCAATTGAGAGGTAGAGAGGCAGGAATAAAACCAAGAGAGTTTCAGGTCTGGGAAACCAAGAACAGTATTGCCATATAATATAAAAATTTAACCAAAGAAAAGTCATGGGATACAAAATACTTTTAAAAAACGGAGTAGAAACTGTCCTTTCGATTTTCAAAATTAGAAACTCATCGATAATATTATTGAGACCAGTTTTACATAATATCTCATACAATGTGAAGACCACACTGAGTACACAGTAGATTCTCAATAACTGCTTACTGAATCGAGGGGATTTTCACTGCAGGTTAGTAAAAATAATTTTGGTTGTTTTCTATGAATTCTCAAAAAGCCATTACTGCTTACATGATTAGCATATACCTATAAAATCAAGATAGCAGTCGAGTGTTTTATATTAAGCAAAATAAATCAATTAAGCCTAAAAGTGGGTTAACTTAAAAAGGGTAAAAAAGTTCAGTTTCATGTTTTTCTCAGTCCAATTATTTTACATAAATTTAATCAAAGAACTGAAGTTTCAAACTGGGGAGCAAAGCATGACTCTTTGAAGGATTACATGAGAAATTGTATATTAATCACTGAGTGAGATTCTGGGTGTGTAGAGGGTGCTCCATAAATGACAGCCATCAGTATCATTACAACATTTCTGGAATTAATTTATTCTCTATTCAAAGACAGTTGTAGGACCTAATGGTTTCTACATGATGTGCCCAAGTGGAATTATTTGGGCATTAATCTCAAGAAATTAATTTTTTTCTATTGAAAATATGTTCATAGTACACTGGTGTGAATGGTAATAAAGTTGAATTATTGCCACGATAGTGTTCTGTTTCCTTGACATCCTGCTATTCCAAAGGCATTGTCAAAATTATCCTCTTAGGCATTTCATCCCATTATAAATATCGCATTCCCCAACCTCAGTTCTACGTACATAACAATCTTTGCAAGACTAAAGGGAGGATCAAGAAAGAGAGGGAACTGGAAATCATTGCTGCTATTCTTTATGTCAGAAGCATTACAGGTATTTTCAGCAGCCTGTTTTGGTCTACTGCTTGTTACAGCAGTACGAAGAACTATGTAATTACATTCTAGGAATAATTGATATAAACATATAAAGGATGAATCACAATTATACCTTGTATTTTTTTCTCTCTCTCCTTTCAAGCCTCTCTCTTTTTACAGTACCTGCATGTTGGTTCTAGGCTGAGTGCCAGTTGTATCAATTAAACAGTAACTAATTCAAGTACATTTGCAATCTGTGTTTGAAATGCCAGCCCATACAGTAGTTACCAATTAAGCATGAGGCAGATTAATGGATGCATTGTTCTCCTGGGCTAACTCCACCACGTTGTCATTAAGCAGTAAGCCCTAGTGAACCAAAGACTTCCATTTAAAGGGAAAGGGAGACAAGCTTACAAAAAAAAAAAAAAGTTGGCTGTTTTATATCAAGCAGAATTATTTAACAGAAAAGGTAGAGGGTAACCGTTTGAAGGGAGAAGAAATTATGGCTGTTTAGTGTTTTTTCTCAATCCTTTTATTTTGCATAGATTTGATCAATGGAGAAATATAACAGTGCAAAATGGGGAGGAAAATAATGGGAACAGATCAGACAGACAAATGGCTCCTGTAAGTTCACAGTTCTTAAAACAGATGTTCTTTTCAGCTGGCTATAGTATATCATTATCTCCAGGAACCCTGAAGAGAAAGTACAAAGATTCTCTAGGGATAGTGGAAATGCAGCATATTTACTGTGCAAAATACTTGGCTCTGCACCCTCCACCCCCACCCCACCCACCATTGCCCATTTAAGGAGACAAATATTTAGGGCAGTGATTTGGTCCACTTCAAATTTACAGGCTTATGATTTTTTTAGAACTGAGTGTAACCGTTGCAAAATAAAACTGTTTTTGGCACTCACTAAACATTTAATGATTGTTGTAGTTTGTATCAGAACAAATGGAAAGAAGTTTAGAATTTATAAAGAAGTAATTCATTTTAGTCTTCTAGCCTGCGTGCACTCCACTGGAAATTTCTCTTCCTTCTTTCTTTGTTCTTTCTTTTCTGTTTTTTGTTTTGTTTTGTTTTTTGCCCATTTTATCTGACCACAAAGAAATTTGATACCTAAAAAGATATTTAGCTCTTTCTTATTAAAGAAAAAAAATACATTCTATATTTCGGTTATGTGTCATATTCCGGTGGGCATGATGTTCTTAAAAAGTGGCTGACCAAAGCCTAAAGTTGATTAATTCCCCAGGTTCCAAAGTCTTTAAAAATTAGTTAATTATATCAATTTGATATGTCATATTTAAATTTGACCTAAAGAGTACGGCTGTTTTTAAAAATGTGTCTACTCACCAAACTCTTGTTTATTTTAGAGTTTTCCACCTTGCACATTCAGACTGCTCTACTGCAATCCAGAACCACACACATGTCCCCAACCGGACCTCTCCACAAAACTGTCGAGTAACACTTCATAAATACATTCAAAAGTGGACCTACCGCCTTCCTCCCAACCCCACTTTTTTGCCTTTTCCCTTTTTTAAACAAATGGCTCTTTGCTCCTTTTGGGTGATACTAGGAGACACTGCCCACCTCCCTGAGCAGAGTGGGAGGAGAAATGGAAGCAGAATCCACGAAATTCGTGAGAAAGGTTGTTGCTGTGCGTGTCATCTTTTTTGAATGCATGCAATGTCTCTGATTTCAGAAGGGCGTGTGTGTGTGTGTGTGTGTGTGTGTGTGTGTGTGTGTGTGGTGTGGTGTGTCTTTCTGTCTCTATCTCTTTAGTGTGGAGATGGGAAGTAAGCCCTTGCTGTTATAGCTGTCTTTAACTAACTTTAATCATTATAGAGACTTTCCCATTTGGCTGTCATTTCTGCTTTCTGTGAGTTTAAGATGTAGTTAGGCTTTCCAGATAAGCAGAGTATGTGGCTTCCCTACTAATGAAAGTATCGAAGGGCTTTCACTTTCTGTTCCCCTCTCATCTTCCTTCTTCTGGCTCTTCTTTCTCCAACCTCCTCACCCTATTCCTCCACACCCGCCCCCCCATTATTGGCTCATTGGTAGAGAAACAGAAATGTTGAAATCAATATGAGAATAAATTGCCACATGGTCTTTATTGTGGAGGCAAGGTTTCTACAGAGAATCCTTGTAATCAGAAAAGAGGGGAGATGAGATTAAACTGATTAAACTGAGAAAGTCAAAAAAGGACAACTTGAAAGATTAGCTCTACAAGGCCAGAAAAGCATAATCCTCCCTGCATGCTAAGTAGACCTGTCCTCTTTACTATCAGCTCCTTCATCGGTGACCTTCCTCGCATTAGCACAGAGCTACTCCATCCAAGGCAAATACTGGAAATTGAAAAGCCAGAATGCCAGTGATTACAGCAGGTATCAATATGATTATAATGATGCTTCGTTATCATTAGGAAACTTAATTACTTAAGGAGAGTGAGAAGGCCAGATAGGAGAGCACCTAGCCCCAGCTGGGGTCAGTGTCTAAATCAGGACTGATATTTGAGAACTGCCTCAAGTTAAATTCAATGGTAGTCAAAAAGTGAGAGGAAGGAGACTGGTTTTTAAGCAGACCATCCTGGGCATAATAGGCCCTCGTAGCAAATGGTTGGCCACTAAAATACAAGACAGGAATATTAGCTTTTGGAATGCCTATCTATCACAGTATCTGCCACATAGTAGGTACTCCACAAATACAGAGGGAAAGAATAAACGAAGAAACAAAATCAATAAACCAACTGGACTTTGGTGTTATGCTGAAAGTGATTAATTCTATGAAAAATAAAGATGGAAAAATGTCAAATTTTGAGTATTAATCGTAACCAACTCAACCCTTTTTTAATGCAAAGCTAATCTTAGAATCAACCTCCTTTAAACTGCCTTCCAAACTCAATCTCTCTCTTTCTCTCCACCAACCTTCTCCTTTTCCATAGAGGTTTATAGTTCTTAGCCTGGTGGTTGTGATGTTATAATTCTGAAATGTAGAGTTCAAGCTGGGCACATGTTTTCTTTTAACGCTGACCCCAAAATAGAAATGCAGAGCATTTCTGAACACGCTAGGGTTGCGGTTGTGCTGAGCCAAGCCAAAATTAGCCCCAATTACTGACCTACAAATAGACCTGACCGGACCCGACCTGTATCCATTAGAGTGCTGTGGAAAATTTATATTTCCAAATTTCTTGAATCAAATTTATTTATTTTTGCGTAGGCACAAAAGCCAAAGTAAATTTCCAACTTCACTTGAATGAACTCTTACATTCAGTCATACCTTCAGCAGTCTTACTTCTGTTGAACTCACCACTAACCCCATTTTCTTTGGCCCATTCAAAGATGAAAAAATTTTTTTTGAACTCTGAAAAGGGAAAATGTGTTTAGAGAAGAGAATGTGGAAAAATTGAGGTCATAATGGAATGTTTGAAGGCTCTGTAAACGCTTGCAGAATAATGTTGAAGTCAGTTACATTTCAGGGGATGGGACTGTGCTCATTCCTTGCCACTGACTCATATTAATACTTTGGTGACTCTCACCTTGGGGTAAGGAGTGAGACTGTAGACTAAGGCGTACTGGGATTATCCATAATTGTCTCTTATGGGAAAGCTGGTAAAGAGTTCTAATGAAAATCTCCTTCTTTGGATAAGACATGGAACATATAGAGTACTTTTCATGCTACTCAGGATGAATTCTTTCAGAGTCCACAGACCAAATCTAACTGCAGAATTTCTTGATACTGTTCTTCTGCCAGTTTGCTAACCATGCCTGAGATACTTAAGCATCTCTACACCTTGGAATTGAGGCTAACTATCCTCGGCCTCAAGGAAAAGAGGAAAGGCTTGCTTTAGGCCAAGGTTTACCTCCTTAAATCCTCATTTCCTATCCCAAGATGAACCTATTCTAATGTTGATTGAATGTAGGTACATGTCTTTCCTTCAAGAGAAAGCCACACCTTCTAGACACCCTGGAACCAAGAAGATAATCCCATTGGCTTATCCCATATACATTTCCAGCATCCCAGACAGCA
This sequence comes from Rhinolophus sinicus, assembly GCF_057876585.1. Taxonomy (NCBI): domain Eukaryota; kingdom Metazoa; phylum Chordata; class Mammalia; order Chiroptera; family Rhinolophidae; genus Rhinolophus; species Rhinolophus sinicus. Next base: position 10,140,719 of record NC_142502.1, read on the forward strand.
ATATCCTAGTGTTGCTTTTGTTAAATCTGTGCTGCACATTAGAGTCAACTGAGTAGATTTTGATAAATATCACCCTAGCCCTCAATATTCTGATTTAGGTGGTTTAGAACGAGGTCCTAGTTTTCTTTATCTTGACTATTTATCATACATCCTATGGTGATGTGTTCAGTTGGTCCCTACTTCCTGATTCCTCCCTATTTCTAATCAGTTTTTATGGCTTCTACTTTTGACAGCATAAAAAACATCCCAGAAAGCAATGTTTCTCCTTGCCATTGCTACCTCTAAGTCTACAGTCTACTCTCAACCCTGACTGCACATTAAAATACCCTGGGGAGGTTTTAAAACATATGTGTGCTTGAGCCCACCCAAGATATATCATTGGTTTTGAGTGGTACTTAGATTATTTGTTTGTTTATTTTTTTAAAAAATGAAATCCTGAATGGTAATAAACAACCTTTTTTTTTTTTTTTTTTTTTTTTTTTATTAATTAGTTTCAGGTGCACAAGACAAAGCAAAACTTAGACATTTATCATTTATATCCCTCACACTGTGTGAACCCCCCTCCCCCCATCCACTATCCCTCTGTACGTTCCCAAAACCTCTCACCTTCCCCTTGTCCCCACCCCCCCGCCCCTCTAGCAACCCTCTGTTTTTTCCTCCATGTTTCCAAAACTGTTTCTGATTAGTTCATTCACTTATTCTTTTCTTTAGATTCCGCATATAAGTGAGATCATATGGTATTTGTCTTTCTCTTTCTGACTTATTTCACTTAACATAATGTTCTCTAGGTCCATCCATGTTTAAACAACCTTTTAAGTGAGTTTGAAAACTGCAGCTACCCGAGTGCCTTGCCAATTTTTTTCTTTTTGTTTTTCTATTTTACCACCAGAAAAAAGCTTGGTCCCATAAAAGATGGGAGATAGAATTAAGAGTTTCACAATCAGCTGGAATTCTTGAAAGGCCACACTTTCCATGACATGATGAGACAGACAAATCTACCACTGGAAAAGGAAGCTTGACCATGTGAACTTGTTCCACATTAGTCCAATCTCCTCTGTGTGTGCGTGTCTAAATGTCAAAGGTTATGTTTAAAACTGAAAATAACTTCTATTTTTTCTTTTTCACACTATCCTTACTGGTTTCAGTATTAACCTGTCCAGATATCACAAAATCAGTTGGAAAGTGTGTACTTTTCTTTTTGACCAGAACATTTATGCATATTAGAATTACTTTTTTCTTTCTCATATGCTTGACAGATTGACATTTAAAGCCACTGGGTCCTATGTTATTTCTTGTTTGGGAGGTACATTTTAATTCATTGATTCTATTTAATACTATAGAACTGTTAAAATTGACTATGTTTTTCTCGAGACATCTTTAATAGGAATGTTTTTGAGCAATCAGGAAATCACTTGCTGAATAAAGTTATAGCAACTGTTGCTGGTTCCAGAATCATACCGCTGTACCGTGAGCTACACCAGCAAAATCCTTTTTGATACCCATGAAACTAGGCTTCAGACCCTGGGACCTCCGTTATAACTGCTGCAGAAAACCCTAATGCCTTTGTAATTGTTCACCTGCAGAAACGGCAATAACACTAGACCTTCTCCTTATGGCATGCTCATTTCACATTTTAAATCTAATGTGTGCAAATCACATCCAGGATCCTAGCTGTCAGGGAGAAAATATACTTTCTATCTTTCTAGCCTTTGGACTTAATTAATGAGGGTTCAGCAAGATTACTAGGCAAATGATCAACATACAAAGGTCAATTGTGATTCTAACAAGAACAGTGAGAATGAGAAAATGTAATTTACAGAAGTGATAGCACATACAATGGCATCAAAAAATAAGTAACTGGGAATTTACCCTAGAAAATGTATATATAACCATTTTGGAGGATAGAGTTTATTGAAATATAATTTTTTTAAATACCAAAATAAATGGAGCAATACGCCATGTTCATTGAACAGTATTACTTTCCTAAATATATCAATGTATTCTATGTTTAGCTATTAATTTGATGGAATTTCATGCAAAGTCCCAGAACTATTTTGCAAGAAATTTCACAAAGTTATCTTAAAATTTATATACATAATCAAAGAGTTCAGAATACTCAAAGAATGTTGAAGAAGAACCAGATATCAAAATATAAACTATTACATTATAAAACTACTGTAAGACTGTGTGTTTTACCATAAGAAACAGAGAACACAGATATAAATATATATACCTAGAAACTCGATCTTGGAGAGCTGACCTTCAAGATCACTGGGGAAAGGATAAACAATAAAATAAATTCAATAAGTGGAACTGGGATAACTTGTTATTAATATGGAAAAAAAAACTAACTAAAATTAATATTACATCTTCCTTCAAAAAAGAAATCAATTCCAGGTTGCTTTAAAACCTGAACATAAAAAGCACATTCTTAAAGTTTTCAAAGAAAACATGGAACGATATCTTTATTACTGTAGGGTGTGAGAGCATTTCTTAACAAGAAACAAAAAGCACAAACCACAAAGAAAGAAATTAATAAATTTGGCAGCATCAAACCTAAACACTTCTTCATAGTCAAAGATCCATAAATAAAGGGAAATGATAAGCTATAAGCTGGGATAAGATATTTGCAACAATGACTAAACAAAGTGTTACCATTGACTAAAAAAAGTGTTACCATCGAGAATATTTGAACAAATTCTACAAAGAAACAACAACAAAAAGAAAATCACAATAAGCCAGAAAAAAATAAGCCAAACAAATAGGTATTTCACATAAGCAATGGGAATAGGCAATGCATACTCGAATATTTAAGCTCACCATGGTTAGGGAAAGCAGATACAAACCGTGAGATACAATTTCACACTGATCAAAGCAACAAAGATGAACATATCTAATAGTGTTAGGTTTTGGCACAGATGTGGAAAAATGGAGCATCTCTAACACTGACGTGTGGGTATAAAAGAGTGCGACCACTTTGGAAAACAAACTGGAGGCTTCATGAGAAATTGGACATGGTCATATTGTTCATCAAATAATGATACCCCTAGGGAAGCTCTACGATGTGCATGCAAGGAGGCACATACGAAAATGCCCTTAGCAGGATTATTTGTCAGGCAAAAATTTGAGAACAACTTACATACCCACCAACAGAAAAATAAATAAATTGTAGTATGTTCATATACTGCAATACTTCCTAACATTTTTCACAGAAGGCACACATAAAAAACAACACTTGTATGGCACGTTGGTATAACCTAGAGGGGACTTAGGGTCCTTAATGTGTACGATGGCATTACACCCTGGTTTGTCCAGAACTCTCCTGCGTCATGCTGTGCCATTGCCCCTTATACTTTCCAAATATTCTACTTTGCACAAAAATTGTATGGTTATCCTTTGTCTATGGAGTTTAGTGAAACAAACGCCGTTATATTTTCATTTTATCTTATAAACATGATAAAGATAAAATACAAAATATTATGGAAGCTATTAAAGACTAAATATTAAACTATTGAAAGCTAAACCTAGGCATATTAAACATTTCAAGAGTTTATCTAAGCAAAAATCAATTCTAATCAGGCAATGCCAAACCAGAAATGGTTAGACACACTACCAGCAGGCACTCGGGAAAGACTTTTATAGAGAAGGGGCAGAATCAAAGCAAGGAAATTGTTTGATTGGCTAACGCTTAGGAAGTTTATTATTTGGGAAACCCTAGTTGGCTGTTTGTGCTTGGTTGTGCTTAGGTTTTGATTTCTTAACTTTGAGGCACTTACTTAGGTGAGGACTTAGGTGGAGGCTGCTAGGGTATTAGAACCACCTCAGTCTAGTGACCTCCTTGTTTAATTAATTTAACAAAATACAGGCAAAATAATTTTTTAAATTTTGGTATTTTTGTGGTGAACTCTCTGTTGTAGATCTGAAAATGTATTTCATCCTTGTTCTTAAAAGTTTTTCTGAATATGAAATACTAAATTGATAGTTATTGTTTGTCTGAACTTTGAAGATATTGATCTACTCTATTGGCTTCCAGTGTTACTGTTGTGAAATCACCTGTTTCTCAGTTTAATTGTTATACTATTGAATGTGATTTAGAAAAAAAAAAAAGATCCAGCTGCTTTCAATATCTTTGTCTTCTTCGGTAGTCTATTTTTTTCTGGAATATAATATATATATATATATATATATATATATATATATATATATATATATATATATATATAGAGAGAGAGAGAGAGAGAGAGAGAGAGAGAGAGAGAGAGAGAGATTTCTTTTTATTTTTCCTGCTTGGAATTCATAGAGTTTTCTGAAATTGAGGATTTATCTTTAAACACTTCTTGAAAATTGTCAGTTATTATTTATTTTAATATTATCGCCCATTCTTTCAAATTCACTTTTTTTTTTTTTTTTTTTTTTTGGCAATGCCTGTTAAGTGACTGTGGGACATTTTTGTCCTTCAGGTCTCTTAAACTCTTTTTCATACTTTCCATCTCTTTGTCTCTCTGTTACATTCTGGATAATTTCATTATACATATAATTCAACCATTCTTTCTTCAGCTGCATGTAATCTGCTCTTAAGCCTCTCATTTGGATTTTATTTTTTCATTTTTATACATTTTTAAAAATTCTAATAGTTTCTTTTGTTCATGTCCTTATCAGTTTTACTATTCTTGTTTCTGTTAATAGTCATTTAGCAACAGTCTAGCACCAGCATAACTCTCGAAACAATGAAGCACACATTCCAACAGAAACTGACAAACTCACTCTGGCCTTTGTGGGTTCCTGGTTGAGCTGTCTAGAGAAGGTTGTCTCTGGAAATATCTGAATTTGAACAAAGGGGCCATAAGACAAGGAGAATCTCATTTAGAGACTGAGCTGCAGGACTTCTAGAATCATCTGGGATAGTCTGTGACTTTGGCAAATCCATGAGCAGACACAAGGAGGAACTGCTTGTTTCAATCCGATAGACAGATAAATCCTGTATTGGGTCCAAAGATCCATCTATTACCCTTGTGAGAAACTAGAGAGGTACAAACATAGCAGGGCAGTCTAACAAAATCCATCAAACCAAACCCTGTGTGGCCCTGGTATGTGGAGGTGCCTAAGATATGGAGCTCAGAACGTACCTCCGAATAAATCATATCTTTATGCGTTTATAGCATACATTACCGAGTGTTTATGATAGTATTGTATTACTTCCATAATGTATTACTGAGTAGTTATGATAGAGTATTAGGATATTTGGTGCATCACATTTGCCAAATATCAAGGTCTTAAACATTTTTTTGCGGGCATGATTCAAACACCGATCCACTGTATCTTCCAAATCACAACGGATAAAAATCCAGCATGCAAAGTGATTTCCTTGAAATTCCTTTCATTCAGCTTCAAGTGAGAGGGAAGCAACTTCTACTTTCCCATGGAGGTAGGGAGGAAAAATACCATAGGACTCCAACATGTTTCTCTCATCTTATCTTCAATCCTTTAATAACCTTGAGCCTAAGGATTGCATAACTGGTTGGCAGTTCTGCATATGTGATTGAGACAGTACTTGCCCTCTACATCTTATCGTTTGGGTTTCTCTTTTTTCTTTCTCCTTTTCTTCCCTTCCTTCCTTCCTTCCTTCCTTCCTTCCTTCCTTCCTTCCTTCCTTCCTTCCTTCCTTCTTTCTTTCTTTCTTTCTTTCTTTCTTTCTTTCTCCTTTCCTTCCTCCCTCCCTCCATTCTTCCCTCCCTCCTTTCCTTCGTTCCTTCCTTCTTTTCCTCCTTCCTTCCTTCCTTCCTTCCTTCCTTCCTTCCTTCCTTCCTTCCTTATTTCCTTCCTTCCTTTTCAATCTTTTGAAATCTCAGCTAAAACTGTGGCAGAAGCAGTTCCATTTTGAAAAAAATCTATGGCATCCAAATGTTTATAGTTCCATCATGTACCTGTAATTCTCAGTATATTCTATACATTGAAGAACTTTATATTATTACATTCTAGACATTATGAACATATAAAAATGTGGAGTTTAAAAAATGATATAAACACAAATACAAACAGAAATGCTTATTTTTCCTCCTATATGCCAATCTATGACTTTGCACCCATATTTTGGAGAACAGAGCTCTAAAAAATAATGATTTGACTCAACTTGTGTATTACCGAAGGTACAAAAATTTTTTTAAAGTTTTTAAAATGCCATGGGCTTTTTTATTATAATTGATGACAGGAATTAGCTTTCTCCATTGAAAGTTCAAAGAGAGGACTGTAGAAAAATCCCTGTAGTGATGCAGCTGCAGGCGTAGTTGGAATCCCACATAAGATGTACTTTCTAGTTACCCGCCACCTCTTCAACAAATTCTCAAGGGAATTGTTAAATATGATTGTTTTTCATGATTTCAGACTTTTTTTAAAGATGACACAGCATGGGCTGGTAGATGCTTCAGTATTTGTTGCTGGTATGTTTCTGAGCTGTGTGATAACTGCTTCATGCTCCACAAATTATATCAATGAAACAACTGCACTCTTATGATTATAAGGGACTGCCATCATGGCTGCCTAAAACCACAAAGCTGCTTTTTGTAAGAAAGAATTCCAGGCCAGAGTAATTTAAGAATAAAGATTGTTCCCTAGTTATTTAGTCATTCTCTGTGGTTATAGATATTGTCAAAATTGCTAATCTACAGACCAGGAGAGATTATCAGCAATTGATTTGCTATGAAATGTCCTATTTCATCTAAATACCTAGCTTAGTCCATTCAGGTTGCTATAAATACATGTCACAGACTGAATAGCTTATAAACAGCAGAAATTTATTTCTCACAGTTCTGGAGGCTGAAGTCTGAGAGCAGGGAGCCAGCGTGGTCAGATGAAGGCTGTCTTCTGGGTTGCAGACTGCCAACGTCTCACTATGTCCTCACTTGTCAGAAGGGCCAAAGGAGCTCTCTGAGGTCTCTTTCATAAGAGCAATAACCCCATAATGAGGATTATGACCTTATTATGACCACCCTCATAACTTAAGCACATCCCAAAGTCCTCCCTACCTCCCCCACCCACACACACATACACTCCTAATAGCATCATCCTGGGCATTAAGGTTTGAACATATGAATTTATCCAAGTCTGGATGTTTCCAGGCACAGCCAAGAACCCACAAAGGCCAGAAAGACTGAGAAGCAGACCAATGGGGTTGTCAGTTTCAGCGGGAATGTGTGCTCCATAGTTTATAGAGTTATGCTGATGCTAGGAGAAAATTACTGGATGACTATTTAACAGTAACAATAACAGTCACTTTGTGAGGGGTGTAAATGTCTAACTATTACATTGTTTTATACAACTGAAACTAATAAAAATGTATATAAAAATTAAAAACTAAAATCCAAAGGAGAGATTTAATAGCAGATTACATACAGCTAAAGAAAGAATGAATGAATTATGAAGAAATTATCTAGAATGCAACGAAGAGTCAAAGAGATTGAAAAAGCATTTGAGAGACCTGGAAGACGGAAATGACCAGCAGTCACCTAACAGGCATATCAAAAAAAAAAAAAAAAAAAAAAAAAAGCAAATTTGAAAGAATGGGAATGGAGAGACAATATTAAAATATATAATGGCTGACAAGTTTTAAGAATTGCCTAAAGATAAATCCTTAATTTCAGTAGACTCAATGAATTTCAAGCATGAAAAATAAAAAGATTGACCTCTCTCTATACATTCCAGTAAAAATGTAGACTACCAAAGACAAAGAGATAATATTGAAAGCAGCTAGATTTTTCTTTTAAAATTACATTTAAAAGTTTAACAAGGAAACTGAGAAACAGGTGACTTCTCAACAACAACACTGGAAGCCAATAGAGTAGATCAATATCTTCAAAGTGCAGACAAACAGCAACTATCGATTTAATATTTCATATTCAGAAAAACTTTTAAGACAAAGGATGAAATACTTCTTGATAACAAAGATATCTTTACCAAAGAAACTTTCAAAGGACATATTTCAAGAAGAGGCAGAATGAAAGCAGAGAGCGTCTAGACCTGAGATCAAGATGGCATTATGAGTAAATAAAGGAAAACATGTCTGTACATGTAAATATTAATTCCATGACAGAAAAATAATAACATTGAATGTGTAGGGTTAAAAATCAGATAAAAGATGGGATTACAATATAAAACAATTTCATATACATCTCGAGGGTAGAACTAGTGATAAAATATCCTAAGAACTGTTCATTTCTAAAGAAGAAGGCTATTGTGCAGTTTTACTTTAGCATTTTTAAAATTAACTATATATATGAAATTTAAATGAAGTGTACATCGTTTTATTGGAGAGAGGAAAAAAATGAGACATGAGAAAAAAAAAAAAAGCAAAGAAAAACACAATAAAGAAACCCCTCACCAAAACCTAAAGAAGTAGGACAAGTAAGATGGTAGAAATAAATACAAATAAATCATATTTATTTTTATTAAAAAGCACAGACTATCAGAATGGATGGGAGGAAGGAGAGAAGGATTAGAAAACTCTTTCAGAAAATAGAGAAAGCAGAACACTCTCTAACATTCTATGAGGCTTGTTTATTTAGTATTTTTTAAAGAGCTTTATTGCGCTATAATTTACATACCATAGAATTCACCCATTTAAAGTATACAATTCAATGGATTTTAGTATATTTACAGATATGTGTACCCATTACTACAATCATTTTTAGAATATTTTTCATGACTTAAAAGGAAGCCTCATACCTTTTAGCTATCAACCCCTTATTACCCATTCAATACCCCCACTAGTCAGAGCAACTACTAATCTACTTTCTGTTTATAGATGTCCCTAGTCTGGAATTTCATATAATTGCATCCATTTCATTGACTCCTTTCTTTATTTTTGCTCTCTCTCTCTCTCTCTCTCTCTCTCTCTCTCTCTCTCTCTCTCTCTCTCTCTTTTTTTTTTTTTTTTTTAAGATTTTATTGGGGAAGGGGAACAGAACTTTATTGGGGAACAGTGTGTACTTCCAGGACTTTTTTCCAAGTCAAGTTGTTGTCTTTTCAATCTTAGTTGTGGAGGGTGCAGCTCAGCTCCAGGTCCAGTTGCCATTGCTAGTTACAGGGGGCGCAGCCCACCATCCCCTGCGGGAGTCGAAACTGGCAACCTTGTGGTTGAGAGGACGCGCTCCAACCAACTGAGCCATCCAGGAGGCAACTCAGCTCAAGTTGCCATGTTCAATCTTAGTTGCAGGGGGCAGAGCCCACCCTTCCTTGGGGTACTTAAGGAATTGAACTGGCAACCTTGTGGTTGAGAGACCACTGACCCATGTGGGAATCGAACTGGGAACCTCTGGAGTTAGGAGCATGGAGCTCCAACCCCCTGAGCCACCGGGCTGGACCTTTGCTCTCTCTTTTTGAAGGGTAGAAAAGTAAAATATATCCAAATAAAACCAGTGAATGGCCCAAGGACTAAAATATTCCTCCTTCCTAATATTTTCAAGTCATTTTAATTTTACACACAAAACTTAGTTATGGAAATCAATGTACCCTTTCCTGGCCCCCAATTTGATCTCAAGTTTCCAGTGGGCGTTAGGTTTTAGTTTAGTCTTAAAGTAATTATTTTTGCCATCTCTAGTGGGGATTAAGAGCTAAAATTGTGCATTTGCTCTGTGGGCATTAAATTTAGCTGAACGCCTATAGATTCAGGCAGAATATTTCCAATAGTTTACAGCAATTTTGAACACCCTTTGCTGTTAAATAGTAATGACTTTCTTGCCAAGAAGTGGTTGACTAATATTAGTGAAGACTGAATAAATCGTGTATTACCTTCTGAAAAAGATCGTTAACCTCATGTTTTAAATGATAAAACTGGGGCAGAGCATTTAGGGGATTTGCTGAAAGTAGCATTATAAGTCAGGTAAAGAAGGATCTCAACATTTTTCCAGTCCCCTGCTTTAAATCTCTGCTTTGCTTTAGATTCATATTTATAATTATGTATGTTGCTCTCCCCCCCCCCCTCTTTTCTTAAGCAGAAATACATATGTCTTTAAATGACCACATTAATATTTTTAAATTGTTCGGACCTTCCAATGTATGGGTTATTTATTTGGTAAGTATTGAAGACTTTGAAATTAACCCAGTTACTTTGGGGAAAAAACAGCAGTTATGATTCCGCTCCATGTAGACAATGGGCATTGGACTTGAAAGCCATACTTTTTTGCATCTACTTCTACATTTCTCCCTTTAGGGTAATTTGTGCAAAAAAGCAGGGGAAGTCATCATTATCATTACATTGTCTATGCCCTAATTCCTTTGGAGAAAACTTCCCTTGTCCCCACCTACCTCTTCATGGGTCATTTGAGGCTTATCCAAATTGGAGGAGTTGCACAGATTTTTCTATAGTGGGCAATTCAGCTGATGGGTGGGCTGAGCCAAGTCCCAGGTGGGCTCGTGCACCTCCCTAAGCAGAATGGACTTCTTTGCTGGATGGAAGGCATGTGGGGCAGCTCTGAGAAAAGCTCAGGAAGACAAAGCTTGTGGCTACACATTCAGCTGATCATAAAAAGATCAAGAACAAAGAAGACCGAGTTAGAAAAAGTTAGGAAAGGAAATAATTGAAATTGACACGTATAAAGTAAACCCTATTACTACGGAGAAGAAAGTAGGCATTTACGTCCTCAGTTTTTTATCACTACCATGAACATATACTTTTCATTCTATTTTTTGTAAGCTAGTACAGAAACTTGGCTAAAAAAATGAAAGATTTAGAAAAATTTATCAGACTGATTTTGAGGAAGAGTGCAAAAAAAAAAAAAAAAAAAAAAAAGAGAAAAGTAATTTGATACACTATAGTAAATATTCCTGCTCAGAAAGAGGAAGATAAAGCAGAATGTATATGTAACTAAAATAATTATACAAGACTTAAACTTTTACAGTCACTCTTTGAATTGCTAGAGTATAATCTAAAAGCCTTTTGGGACATTTGATACTTAAAAGTTTATTAGATAAATGTTATTAAAAGTGTTGTGATATTCATGTCAGTTTATAAATCACTTAATTCCTGATCAACTCAAATTCTGTATATTTTCAGTAAGTATATAAGAAAGAAGATACATGGACTCAGTTGTGTCTTTTAAGCATCATGACAATATTTTTAAAAGCAAAATACTTTTAAAATAGATACACTATCTAGATGTCAGAGCCACAAGAAAAATCAGTTCTTTGCGACCCTCTCTCACTGCTATTTCTGAAAAGGGATAGACTCATTCAGTCTTAACTAACATTTGTCCATCAATTCATGGCAACAAAAAGGGGTCACTTATTTCATAAAAAAAGTGTATTATTCAAAAATTGCTCAATTCGAATGAAAATGTATCATCAATATCAAGCATTTGGTTAAATATTATTTAATGTCCGTAGAGTAAATGTGCATGTTTTTGGCATTTAATCCCCTATGTAGATGGCAAAAAGTAATCAGTTTATGAATGAACTAAAGCTAGTTTCTGCATCCAGGAGAAGCAAGTTGCAGCCTTTCAATTGACGTAGACAGAAAATGGAGGTGGATAACTTGGATTCCCTGTGGCAGTTTGACCAGAAATGGAGGAAAGAAACAAAGGTATAAACAAATTTCCACAGGACAGACTGTAAAGGAAAGAGACTTTTTGTTTGGAGTCTTGATAGAAAGGAAGTCTAGAAGCAGAGAGAGAAGTTCTCAGAGGGCTGTGCCATGGGGATATTCATACTACTTCACCCCTCGGCTCCAAACTTTCAACAGGTGATTCTAAATACTGCAGCGTAATCTGCCCTCTAACTCTTTTCACATGTTCTCACCCTGTCAGCCGTTTTTTTGGCTGCTGACGGGTAGATGACAGGCCAGGTGTTAAGCTCATGTTGTTTGTAGCACTCAGACACAGGATGCTGCAGAAATGCTGTGAAAAGAGCCAAGCAAGGCTAGGGAGTAAAAACCATGGTCCTAAGACACTCGCCCAGGTAGAAACTTTCTTTGGAGCAAGAAGCATGACTGTGGATATAACATTAGCTCTTCAAGATAGCTCTCAACGCTTCCCTTCAAACACCAAACTCAAGGTGATGGCAAGGTCGGTTTCATTCTGAGGCCCTTTCTCTTGGCTTGCAGGCAGCTGCCATCTTGTGTGCTCAAATGACCACTCCTTACAAAGAACACTAATCCCATAAGAACAGGGCCTGACCAACATGACGCCACAGGTCCCAACTCCAAATACCATCACACTAGGGTTAGGGCTTCAACATATGCAGGTGAGGCAGACACAGACATTCATTCCCTATCAGCCTCCTAACAGAATTATTAATACCAGTCAACAGTTTGTATCTCACTAGTTCAAGACACTTATTTCCTATGAGTTTGTATCATTTATCTCAGTGTATATAAATGGAACCTCCAACACTATTTGTTTATTCTTACTTACCTAAATTAAATGGAAAAAATGTAGTCTAACCTCTTAATCTATACTGACCACATAGCTCATCACAAGTATGTTTGGAAATACTGTAATGTTCAGATGTCATAAAGAAAGCTCTCAGCCCAAGTAGGGTAAGAATAGAACTAAAAGGATATGTATATTCCAAAATCAGAGAATAAGTACTAGTGTTATTATATCACCCTCCCGTGCAGTAGGCAATTGGTACCGGGTTGTCTTGTGTCTAACATATCGCAAAATACTTCAGGGTGTGATTAGATGTCACAGTATGCTATCAGTATTCTTTGAGTAGATAATCAAATTTGCTACGTATGAACCTTTCAATTTTATTTATCATTGGAAGTTGTTATACATGTCATCTGGGCTATTATTAAGATTATTTGAAAATGTAAGTAAGACCACAAGCTAACTAGCCAAAGATATCCACCCAACTCACTATTACCATTTTACTATTTACACTACTATTTAGGCATATTTTCTCTCTCTGTCTCTGTCTCTGTCTCTCTCTTGCTCTCTGTCTGCATACAGAGACACATAAATACACATATTCATATGTGTATGTTATGTATATTTACACATGTGTTTAAAAGGAATATAATAATATTCTATATACAGTGCTATAATCTGTTATTCTCACTTAATATATAATAGTCTTCCAAATCAGGAAACAAAATTTTTTTCATAACTTTATATAAGTTATTGCAAGACATTTAGATTGTCTTGACTTTAATATAAACAATGTTGTGATGAACACACTTCTTTATATATGCTTGCACATTTGAACAACTATATCATTGAAATAAATACCTAGAAGCCAACTTGCTAGGATAAAAGAAATGAACACAAATCAGCTCAATAAATATTGCAAAATTTCCCTGAAACAAATTCTAGGGTTTATTTTATATTTGGGTTAAATTCCCCAAATTTGTATTTTCCCACATGTATAACAACACGTATTATGTAAAATTTACTTCTTTTTGTTTCCCAATCAAGACAAAATAAGTTATTTAATTTGTGTTATTTTGATTATCATTGAGACTTAATGTTTTCATATAAATATTAACTGTTTCAATTTCTTATTTTCTGGAATTTTCTTTTCATGCCTTTTATTGCCTTTAATATCAGTTTGTTTGACATATTTTTATGTTATTGATTTTACTCTTTTGTCATTTTTAATGTTTTTTTTATTATAGAAAATTTCAAACAAATACGAAAGTGAAAGGAATACTTGATTAGTGAGAAATAGTATATTTTGCAGTGTCCCCCTCCCCCTCATTTGAGTTTACTGATGGATTTCTTTTAAAATTTATTTTTGTGTGTATGATGAGGGCCCTATTTGGTATTTGGTGAATTTTATTTTCCTTGTGCTGGTTTTGGAGTTCATGATGTATCAACAGCATTTTGAATAATATTAAGATGTGACATTCACTTTTTAAAGAAAATCTGTTTCTCATTTTATATTAACATTAAGTCACTTGCTCTCCTGAATTCTCCAATCTTACCACATTATTTGTCAATACTACAGATATTTCTCTTTTTCCTTTTGGAAAATGTTTATTTTTCAATACTGAATTAACCTGCATTTAAAAAATATCAGCATCCAATCACAGCCTATGAGTCGGATACATATGAAGTACTTAAAATTATATAACCCTACTTAGGGAATTCTAAAACATGCTGAAAAAAGATGTCTTTGTTGTCTAAAGACATAAAAACAGTATCTAAGCAAAGTGAGGCTTATCCCAGATCGCTCAGCAGTCAATTAAAGAAAATGATTGCTAGAAAGAAATGCTTTAAATTGCATGTTTAAAAGACCTGGGAATCCTAATACATACTTCCTGCCTCTCTCCCATCACATTGCTTAAAAAGATCAGAATTTTATAAGTTAAGGAGTACATGAAAAGATATGTTTACTGAAATGTTTGAGTGGGTAACACTTATAGTACTGGCACTCTTTCTTCCTTCATGCTGTTAATTGTCTTTTCTAAATGTACAGATTACTAGATTTTTAAAATCATAATTTTTTCTTAAAAAATGACATTTCTAAATTATATTGATGCTAATGAAAATTTTATTACAAAACCATATTCTTTAGAGTTCTGATTGACACATAGAATAGATTTTGCAAATAGATTCTCACCCTTTTGTCATCTTTTTGAAGTAGAGAATCAGGAACATTATGTTAAAGAGCAAACAGTACTAAAACAAATATAAATTATTTCCTGAATTTTTTGTTTTCTCACATTCTCCCTTAAAATAAAAAAGGGGGGTAAAACAGCTTCAGTGACTCAAAAGTTTATGCTTTATATAACTTTTCCACATAGCTAAATGGTGAATAGACAGCTGACAGAAATTAATTCAATAGTAACACATAAAAGCTCAGAATTACAACCTAAAATGTTAAATCAGTGGAAAGAACATAATGCCTCACCCATTCTAGAAACCAGCTCTTTCTAATTTCACTCAGCAGAATACTACATGTTCTCAGGTTTTAAACTTTCCCTTTTGCAGAAATAAGTGGGTCACCTTTTCAGAAGCTATGAGGCAGTCAAGTTGATCTACAGAATCTGTTCGATTATGTCAACCTGAAACCATAAGAAAAGGACTAAATGATTTGGAACCAAGTATCATTTCAGTTCTGGATCATATTGACATCTGTTATAACATATTATTAAACATGAAACTCCACATAGCTCTTGATATACAAGGACAGAAAAATGCTGCAAAATGCAAACCTTTTGGATTTTGTCACACTGGATAATATTTTAAAAAGCAGCTAATCTCATATTTGTGTATAAAGATAATAAATATATTAGAATGTGACAATGGAATTAACAGTTTAATTTGGCAGTTTTCTTCAAAAGTCATTTTCATTCATAATTGTCAGGTATGTAGTAGTCCTGTTTTCAACAGAGACACTTGGATTGCTTTCTGTAGGAAATTATGCAATACCAATAGATGTTAAACACAAAATACCTGCAGCAGGAAAATACTGTATTACCGCTAAAAGAATATTTAATCACTGGAGAACTATCTTCCCAGATCCTTAGCTTTACTTTCCCTTCCTTTTATTTGCCTGTTGGAAATTTCACTATTCAGGAAAGTCATGGAAATAAGAAATCAAGGATTTATTGGAATTTGGCATTTGGTTGTTATTATATTTCACTTCAACTTTCTACTTGATTAACATGAAATTTTGTTTGTAAGGAAACTCAAGTCTAAATAGAATGAGCATTGAGATAAGGGCCAGGTCTGTGGGACAGCTGGAGAAAAGAGAACCTCGGGGAACCATAGGTGGGAATGTAAATTGGTGCAGCCATTATGGAAAATGGTATGGATAGTCCTCAAAAAATTAAAAATAGAACTACTATGTAATCCAGCAATCCCACTTCTGGGTATATAGCTTAGGGAAGCAAAATCACTATCTTGAAGAGATAGCTGCACTCTCATATTTATTGCAGTATTATTCACAATAGCCAAGACATGGAAATAACTTAAAAGTCCATGGACGGATGGTTGGATAAAGAAAACATGGTTTACATACACAATCGAATACTATTCAGCCATAAAAAGAAGGAAATTCTGTCATTTGCAGCAACATGAGTAAATCTCAAAGGCATTATGCTAAGTGAAATAAGTCAGAGAAAAAAAGACAAATACTGTATGATCTCACTTCTATCTGGAATCTAAAAAACAAAACAAAACAAAACAAAAAAATAATCATAGAAACAAAACAGGTTAGTGTTTGCCAGAAGTGGAGTGGGGAAAATGAGTGAAATTGATCAAAAGGTGCAAACTTCCAGTTATAAGTTCTGGGGATGTAATGGACAGCCTGGTAATGATAGCTAATAATACTGTTTTGTATATTTGAAAGTTGTTGAGAGAGTAGATCTTAAAAGTTCTCATTACAGAAAAAATTTGTGAGATGATGAATGTTAACTAAACTTATTGTGGTAATCGCTTAGTAATATATCCATGTATCAAGTTATTTTGTTGTACACCTGAACCTAATATAATGTTATATGTTAATTATAGTAGTTCAATAAAACTGGAAAAATTGAAAAAGTAAAAAATATATATTTAGAGCTGAGATAAAGGCCAGATGGATCCCTGGGACAACTGATGGGGCTGCCTGCCTACAAGGGGCAGTGCATTCAGAAATATAACATGGTGAGGATACTTATTTAGCTGAAATCACCCCAGGGACTAGGAGTTGGAAAGAGAACATTATTGAGCCACTGGCTGCTGAACGTGATTTCCCCATGCTAATGATCTAATTGCTTTTAAAGAAATAAGGATGTAATTAGATCAGCTGCAGACTTTTAAATATTAAATATATTTTACAAGAGTGGGGTATGTAAGACTGATGTGAGATCCAAGAGACTAGTGGTGAAGTGAAGAAGTTCATTATTCTTTTTACTTTCCCTACCTCTCAGCCTTTCTTCTAAATAACTGTTAAAAAATATTTAAAGAACATCACTTAAGAAGAACTCAATTTCTTCCCTGTGACTCTCACATGGCTCATAGTAGCCCTGGCTAGGGAGATATGGGTTGTTGGGTTTTTTTTTGTTTTGTTTGTTGTTTTTTTGTACATTTCTATGAGAAGTGTTTAAAAAAATGTGACTAAAATATAGGTGGACTATCAACTAGTGAAGCATATAGCACTTTTCTGGCTATGACATTTGAACAATATTATATGTAGCAGACAATTGAGTACAAGGCAAAAGTAGAATGGATTTTCTATATGAACACTCTCTGTAGGGCAGCACTTTTACTGTCGAAAATGGGAGTTGGAAATTAGGCACGGGTATAAAATGCTCAGTTTGTTTGCACCTTCCATAAGTGTAGATAATTGAAACAGCACTCATGATTCCATAATGCAGAAAAATAGACTTATTCATTGCCTTAAATTAGAAAAACTCAGTTTGACCTAGCAGAAAGTCTGAGAGAGAACATTCTGAAAAGTGTTAGCTTTATTAACTACACAGTAGGACAAGGGAGACATTTGGTTGTACGACTTGAACTGAATACAAATAATTTGTAATTATCATATTTATTATTAAAATAAAAAGGCTACTGCTCAGATGGTATTTGGGGGGGAAAAGCATGTAATCTTTGCTTCGTGATGTGTTTATTATATATATTATTTTGTTATATATATATTTATTTATATGTACATAATTTTATATATATCTTTGATCCATTAGACAATGTAATTTATTCTACAACCTCTGTGGTGAGATAACTTACATATCACAGAATTTACCCTTTTAAAGTATAATTCAGTGATTTTTTAGATAAACTTTTAGAGTTTTGTACCATCACCACAATCCAATTTTATAACATTTTTATTACCCCCGGAAGATTCTTCATGCCTGTTTTCCGTTACTCTCCATTCCCACGCCCAACCCCAGTCAACCACTAATCTAGTTTCTATCTAATAGAGTCACTTTTATAGACATTATGCTGGAAACTGTTTCTTCCACGTCCTACATTCCAGTAAAATAATTGGGACAAGGGTAACCCCTTTTGGTACTTTAGTGAATACCTTGCTTAGGGCAGTCTTTCTGTTAAAAGGGATGACTGCATGGAAAGCTTAGAGCTCAAATAGATCTCTCCGAACCTTCTTTTTAGGAAAGCAGTGTGGTTAATGTTTGAACTCTGGACTGAGGCACCCCCGAGTTAAATTCCTGGCTCTACCACTTTCTAGAAGAGTGACCATAGAAAAATACTTTATCCTCTCTAAACCTCAGTTTGCTCGTATATAAAAATAGGGTTTTTTTTCATGTGCCATTTGCATATTTTCTTTGGAGAAATGCCTATTCAAATTCTTTGCCCCTTTTAAATTTGGTTATTTATTTATTTTTTATTAAATTTATTGGGGTGACAATTGTTAGTAAAATTACATAGATTTCAGGTGTACAATTCTGTAGTACATCATCTATAAATCCCATTGTGTGTTCATCACCCAGAGTCAGCTCTCCTTCCATCACCATGTAGTGGATCCCTTTTACCCTCATCAACGCACAACATGATATATAGATGATGTATTACAGAATTGCACACTTGAAACCTATGTAACTTTACTAACAATTGTCACTTCAATAAATTTTAATTGGAAAAAAAAATAGGGTTGTTGGAATATGGCCTGAGGTCATGTCCATTAAGTGCCTGACACTTCTTTTATATTCAATGGAAACTTTACTGATAGCCATGCCTCGCCTTCTGATCAGGAAAGTATGCCCAGATTTTTGACCTGTGTGTTTGCCTGCAGAATTTTTCTGCAGTCCGCTGCAGTATCATTAGCATATATTTCTTTTGCATTTAATCCAAGCCTCTTGGGTTGCCTGCTGAAGGATAGCTGGATACCATCATCTATATGTTTATATTATTTCCTGATAATATTCTGACTTCACCAACAACGTACATTTACCAAGTATCTGCTATTGTGTGGGAAATACATTGAAGGCAATGGCTGAGGAGCTAACAACTCACTTGGAAACAAACAAGTCACTGGAAATCAAAATGAATTAAATAAGTATTTACAGACACAAATAGTAATGCCTCTATTTGATCAGCAAATTGGCTCCTGAATACCTATTGGAATGAAAGAATTTTAAATGCTGAAAAGATTTTGAACACAGAGACATTCTTTGCAGCTGGAAATAACAGGAGATGGCTATTGAGCGATTCTTTGAAGGATGAATGGAATTTCAATAGGCAGAAAATGGCAAGAAAGGGCATTTCAGGAGAAGGGAACTTCAACTGCATCCATTCACTTGTGTTTTCATTCATCAAATATGTGAGTGCCCACTTGTATCAATCAGCTTTCATTAAATTATTTTGAGGTGACACACAATGCAATAATCTTCATGGCTTATAAGAAAATAGATGTATTTCTTACTCATAATACATGTCTCTCTCAATCTCTCTTTGTTTTTCTAACTTTGCTCCAGACTTGTTCTTCACTCCAGAACCCAAGCTGATAGGGCAGCCTCTCTCTTGGACTTATTAATCTCATGGCAGTGGGGAAAGAATAATTACAGACCTAGGAACCATGCAATGTACCTATAGCTCTGGCCCACATCACTTTCTCACATCCCATTGGCCAAAGCAAGTTGTGTGGTTACATATGATGTCCAAGATGGGCTTGGTAGAGGTGTGCAGCTAAAATTATAAGCAAATAATATATGAATGAATGTAAAGAAAAGGAAGATGAAACTGGAAAGACAATGTCTAGTTAAATCAGGAAAGACCTTGAACAATATGTTTTAAAGATTGGATGTACTTTTAGAATCAGTGGGAAGTGAATAAGCTGTTTGAAGCAGAATTTTGAGGGTTAGTTTTATGTGTCAAATTGGCCAAGCTATAACTAGTCCCTAGTTATTGAATTAAGCAGTAATCCAGGTCATGCTGTGATGATGTTTTGTAGGTATTGTTAACATCTACAATCAGTTGGCTGTAAGTAAAGGAGATCACCCTTGATGATCGTGGTGGGCTTCATCATATCAGTTGAAGACTTTAAAAACAAAAACGGGGGTTTTCTGGAGAAGAAGAAATTCTATCTCAAGACTGCAGCGTAGAAATCCTGTCTTAGTTCCAGCCTGCTGGTCTTCCCTATAAGTTTTCACTTGCTAGTACCCACAACTGCATGAGTCCATTTCTTAAAATAAATCTCTTTAGATCGATAGATGATAGATCGATAGATAGATAGATAGATAGATAGATAGATAGATAGATAGATAGATAGATAGATAGATAGATGTGTAACTTATTAGTTCTGCTTGTGTGCTGAACACTTACTCTTATAAGATTCATTTTGGGTCTTTTTTTGTAGACAGAAGAGATATTGCAAATTAGAATGGAAAAAAGTTTTGCTGCCTGCTCAGAGGTCAGAATGAGAGGAAAGATTAAAGATGAACTGTCGGCATCCTTTATTTTGTGAGTTAAATAATACTACTACTTTTATTATTTCTTCAAACTTCCTTGATGCCTTATCCTTATACTTGCGATGTCATAATGTACTGCTAATGACCCCAATTTGTTTATTATCCATTACAGTGTGAATATGTGACAATACATTATAAGTTGTAAATGTAGGTTATTTCTCTTCATAAATGTACTGCTGTCCAGTTCTTACTAGTGGCTCTAAATTTGGATTTTCTCAGCAGGTGGGAAAGAGAGGTGTCATCTAGGACCAAGATCCAAGCATGTCACCTGGAAGGGCATGACTTTTATTGATCTAATAAACTATTAGTATTTGATTTCATCAACATGCATTAGAGTTGCTCCAAGGGAGGGAAAATATCCTCAGAATTTCTTAGGGATTCCCACCATTATTTTACAAGGAGGGCAAACGCATCAAATGTATGTGGGCTGTAGGAGTAAGAGACGTGGTGTGTGCACCCTGAATCTGTCCTGATCGGTTTAATTTTCTCCATCCCTACCCCATTGCTTACCTGTGTGACTCTTCAATTTCTTGCACGGTTTCTCATGATTCCAATCTATAACCAGGTCAGATATGTTGGTAGAATTATTGTCATTTAGTATTTAGGAATGCATTCACAGTATTAGATGAAGTGATAAAATTGAGAAATGTAATTCTTGCCATATCCCTTTGAGTTAATTTGTGATGTCCTTTGAGAGAGGAAATATAAAGAGTCATGCAGTTTGACAAGGCCGAAAAAAAGAGAGAGAAATGTATGTTGCTAAATCTAAATTTCTAAATTTAAATTTAATCTAAATCACGAAATTTCTTATAGAAATTGTGAAGTGAAAACAGTGGGTAAAGTTCTTTCCTAGGGATTATCAAACGAAATAAAACACCAACAACCGCAGTTAAAAACATATAAGCCATCAGGGAGCTAATGGTCTGGTCTCAAAGAAAATGCTAGTGTAAATTAATCCCCTAAGCACATTG
Organism: Rhinolophus sinicus; assembly: GCF_057876585.1. NCBI lineage: Eukaryota > Metazoa > Chordata > Mammalia > Chiroptera > Rhinolophidae > Rhinolophus > Rhinolophus sinicus. The sequence goes on from NC_142502.1 coordinate 10,162,052, forward strand.
TTCTTCCATATTCCAAACCTCCTTTTCCTTCCTGGTGCTTACAGTGTCATGTCTAAATTCCTCAGCGTGACCTGTAGGGTCAGCAGATTTCCATCCTGCTTATCTTCTCAGTGTGTCTTCCTCCCTCTGTTTTCACCCTGTTGCAGTAGTTCCAAACTATTTCTAATTTTTAAACAACATAATTTTAACTTACCACATCCAAAACCGAAACCCCGATCATCCTCTTCAAACTTTCCCCATCTGAGTTTATTTTTTTCCGTTTTTATTGAGATATATACTTGACATATTTAGGTTGTACAATGTGCTTTTTTAAGGTGTGCAATATAATAATTTAATATGTGTATATCTACCATCAAGTTAATGTGTGTGTGTGTGTGTGTGTGTGTGTGTGTGTGTGATGAGAACACTTAAGATATACTCTCTCCATCTCAGTTTATGATAACTTTGTCCTTTCAGTTGCTCTGGCCAAAAAGTGTGGAGTCATCCTTGACCATTTTTTTTCTTCTCTCTCCTCTATGCAGTATGTCTACAAATCCAATTGAATTTGTTTCCCAATAAATCTAGGATCCAGCCTTTTGTCATCACATTGACCATACTGGTCTGAGCCATATGTTTGAGAGAAAAATATATTGTGAGGCTGAAAACAAAGAAACAAATGGCCCCGTCCCCCAACCCCAGAGTAGAGGGTTGCACCAGGTACTTTCAGAGCAGTGAAATCATAAGCCTTGAAGAGAATGTGTTGTGGTATAACCAGCTCTCAGTTTTCCACATTTGTCTAAATTATCCAGGGTTTTATTAAAATCATAATCCCCTAAATTTAGTACAAATATCTTTTGGGGGACACGTCTGAATAGACCCTAGACCCTGCAGTTTTCTAGCCTCTGACCTTCTTTGGTATAGAGATGTCTGTGCATCATTTTCAATACTGTCACCGTAACGACAGCCTCTACTTCCCCTGAATACCTGTTATGCTAGTCATTGTGTTGGGTGTTATAGTCATTACCTCTAATTCTCACAAGATCCCAATGATGGAGAGATTATTATTGTTAATGGTCAACACTCTTATTATTCCCTTTATGGATGAAGACACTGAGACCGAAGGAGCTGAGTGGCCACCCCCAGACCATCCAGCATTGCGGAGGGTGTTGAAGTGGACAGTTTTAGATCCCTGTTCATTTAAATTTATATGAATTTACATACTGCCTGGTGCTTCCTGGTGAAATGCTTCATGTGCATTTGGTGAAAATAGCAACAATTTTTCATAATGAGCCTGGCTGGGCAGCACCTTGGGCTTCTGCAGGCCACTGAGGTCCTTGTTTCAGGAGAAATGTACCTGATGGTTTCCTGGTCACTCATCCATATTTAAGAAAGTCTGAAACTTGAGGAAAAGATCAACTTGGTTGATCCCAGTGGTGGCCAGCTGATTTGTCTGTTCAAGCTGGCAGAACACAATACCACAGACTCAGTGGCTTCAACAACTGGGTGGTTCTATCTTCTTGTAGTTTTACAGGCTCAAAGTCCAAGATCAAGGGTTTGTTTTTTTTATGCTGAGACCTCTCTTCCTGGCTTGCAGATAGCTGTCCTCTCACTAGGTCTTCACCTGGCCTTTCCTCTTCAGCACATGCTGAGAGAGCTCTCTGGTGTCTCTTCTTTATAAGGACACAAATCCTGTTGGATTTGGGTCACACTTGTATGACCTCACTTAACCTTAATTACCTCTGTAAAATCCTCATCTTCAGTGCAGTCACATTGGGGGTTAGGGCTTCAATATATGAATTTTGGTGGGGTGGGCATACAATTCAGTCCATAACATCTACCACAGTCTTTAATTTGACTTTTGTTAAACTTAAGAGCTACAGACCTAAACATGCACGAACTTATTGTTCATTAAGATGAATTATTTAGACGCCTACTGCTTGCTGGCTAGTATACAGTTACCATTTTCAGGCATCAGGTATAAATGAATCACATAATGAATAACCTTGAAATATTTAGTATTAACGGATATGGGATACTTTTTAAGTGAACTAATGTTTTGTCTTACTCCTCTGTATTAACAAACAAACAAACAAAAATTACTTTTAAATGTCAGTTAGACTTTAGTGAAAATCATTTATTAAATGTTGTAGTCTCTGTTTAAATCTAACTGGGTAACTAAACATTAAAGTAAAAGGGAAAAATCTATATTGGTCTAATTTGAATTATATGTTCTTCTCAACAAGCATAATTGCTATTGACTGCCTAAAGCACCATTGTCTAAGTCATGAATAATCATAAAACATTACAATTGGCACAAGAAGAATGGAAAGAAACCCATCAAAAAAAAACCCCATGAAATACCAACAAACTCCTCCCCCCTTTTCCTCTGCCTAAAAGAATAAAGCCATGCAAAACACAATGACTTTATTACCTGCGAAAATGTGCTACATAATAATCTCAAGGAGGCTCATTTATTATAGATAATATTTCACTTTAGGTTTGACATTTTCTTCTGGAATGAAGCTTTCTTGTTGCTAAGTGTGTCATAAAAGACAGACCCTTAGTATGTCGCTCTCGTCTCTCATTAGCTGAGTGCTTCATTCAGAGCTAGTCAGTAATACAGATTTTGTTTTAGAAGAATGTTTATCCAGAATGTAGCGAAATGTCACAAGTTGAATATTGTGAAGAGGAGTTAAGTTTAAAAGTCAATAAGCCTCTTGTCTGCAGGCACCTGTCACCCCGTTGGAGAGACCATTCAGTAACCTGTCCTGGAGTTGGTCTTTAGCACCTTGAGAGTTTAGGCTCTGAGATGTCTCCCACACTAGGTAATACTAGAACAACATAAAACACAGGTCATTCCAAAATCTTGGTGATTAGTTGAAAAACCCATGGAGTAAACTGAAAGTCCATTTCCTTTAAATTAGAATGTTTGTTTTATGAATATTATTAAACAAATATGCATATTAGCAAAGATGCTAATATTATTCTGTTTCTATAGTAGTGCATAAACCTTAGGAAAGGGTTTCTTAGCCTCAGCATTAGCGATATTTGTGGTGAATAATTCTTTGTTGTGTGGGGCGGTTCCATGGACTGTAGGATGTTTGGCAGCATTTCTAGCCTCTATCCACTAGACTCCACTAGAGGCCAGTAACAGTGTCCAAGTTACAACAGTCAAAAATGTTGCTAGACATTGCTGAATGTCCCATGGCAGTAGGGTGTGGGGGGTGCAAAATCTCCGCACACACATGCCCCTTTCCCAGCCCGCACCCAATCCCCTCTTGTTGAGAACCACACTCTTAGAAGGTAAGTGAATTCATTGCAAGGTGGTAAAAACTCGTAACATCGTAAATCCCCAGTTGCAAAAATGGTGAGATACATTTTGTCCCACTAAGTTTCCCAGCAGCAATTTGAAGTCACCGGAAGAGCTATCTCCATAGTAAGGAGCATCATCATCATGGCCCCTCACATGCCTCCCATCCATGACTCTATGAAGTGCCTAGCAGACAGCTGGAACAATTTTCATGATCAATGCTAATTGGGACTCTGATTGACCAAATTAACAGCAATCAAATACATGATTTAAATAGCAAATAATTGTTGGATGGAGCTGGTAGTATGGTATTTAGAAGTTAGCTGCTTATTTCTGGGTTGTCCCTAATTGAAAGAGACCCTTCATTCCCAGGTAGAGAGAACATTTCCCACCTCTGTGTTTTATGGCAATTTTCTGTTCCCCACAACAGCTTAATCATGTGACACTTTGATTATTTGGTAAACTATCTGCCTCACCCTTTGGGCTATGTGCTCTTGATGAATATAGTAGGTATTTCATACTTATTTTTTTTATTAGTTTCAGGTGTACAAAGTAACATAATAGCTATTTACACCCCTCACAGTGTGATAACCCCCTTCCCTAAGCTACTACCCCTCTGACATCTTATGTAGCTGTTACAATACCATTGACTATCTTCCCTATGTTATACTCTACATCCCGTGACTATATATACATATGTATTTAGTTATAGTTGACATTCAATGTTATTCTATTTCAGCTTCAGGTGGATAGTGTATTGAACACAGTCTATGAAGTGATCCCCCTGATAAGTCCAGTGCCCATCTGGCACCTTACGTGATCTTTACAATATTTTTTATTATATTCTCCATACTGTATTAACTACGAATTTGTATTTCTTAATGCCTTCACCTTTTTCACCCTGCTCCAAACTCCATTTCCATCTATCACCCTAATAGATTTAGTACAGTGATACCTCAGTTTTCGAATGTCTCTTGTTGATGAAGATTTTGGTTTGCGAACGCTGTAAATTTTATAGATCTATGGTATTATTAGATAGTAAAATTCATGCTAAATTTGCAGTTTTAGTGGTTGATTTTAAAGGTCTGGAACAGATTAATCTATTTTGCATGACTTTCTATGGGGAAACCACACCTCGGTTTTCGAATGTTTCAGAATTCAAATGGTCTTCCTGAGCGGATTACGTTAGAAAACCGAGGTACCACTATCTGACATCATACCTAGCTATTACAATATTGTTGACTATATTCCTTATGCTACACCCTACACCCCCATGACTACTGTATAACAACTCATTTGTACTTCTCAATCCCTTTCCCTTTTACCCGTCCTTAACCCCCTACCATCTTAAAGAAGTTCCTCTAAGAGTCCGTGTAATACTGTTTTGGTGGTGATAAACTCCAGCTTTTTCTTGTCTGAGAAGCTCCTTATCTGTCCTTCAATTCTAAATGATAGCTTCACTGGATAGAGTAATCTTGGTTGTATGTCATCAATTTCATCACTTGGAATATTTCCTGCCACTCCTTTCTTGCCTACAAAGTTTCTGTTGAGAAATCAGCTGACAATCTTATGGGAGCTCCCTTATAAGGTTCTAGTTGCCTTTCTCTAGTTGCTGCTTTCAGGATTCTCTCTTTGTCTTTAACCTTTGGCATTTTAATTATGATGTGTCTTGGTGTGGGCCTCTTTGGGTTTATCTTGTTTGGGACTCTCTGTGCTTTCATGGCCTGTATGTCTATTTTCTTCACCAGGTTAGGGAAGTTTTCAGTCCTTAATTCTTCAAATGGGTTTTCAATTCCTTGCTCCCTCTCTTCTCCTTCTGGTACCCCTATAATGCAAATGTTGGTATGTTTCATATTGTCCCAGAAGCACCTTAAACCCTCCTCAATATTTTGGATTCTTTTTTTTTTTTTTTTTCTGTTCTTGTTGGATGTTTTCTGCTAACTTATCTTCTACATCACTGATTGGATCCTCTGCTTCATTTAATCTACTGATACTGATGATTCCCTGTAATATAGTCTTCATATCTGTTATTGTATCCTTTATTTCTGACGGGTTCTTTTTCATGGTTTTCACCTCCATTTTTATGCTTTCCATCTCTCCATTGACATTTTCCCTGAGATCATTGAGCATTTTTATAACCAGTGTTTGGAACTCTGCATCTGATAGCTTGCTTATCTCCATTTCTCTTAGTTTTCCTGGAGCTTTCTTCTGTTCTTTTATTTGGGACATATTTCTTTGTCTCCCCAGTTTTGCTGCCTCCCTGTGTTTTTTCTATGTATTAGGTAGGGCTGCTGTGTCTTCAGTTCTTAGTAGAGTGGCCTTATGTAGTAAGTATGCTATAGGGTTCAGTGGTCCAGTCTTTCTGGTCACCTGAGCCACATGCTCCAGGTATGTCCCTTGTGTGGGTTGTGTGGGCTCTCCTCTTGTAGTTGAGCCTTGGTTGATAATTGCACATCAATGGGAGGGACTGAACCTTGGGCTCACTCGTTGTAAGGACTGGCCTTGACTGCAGTGGAAGAGTTGTTGTGCAGAGGCTGACCCTACAGAGCAAGATCTGCCTCAGCAGGACTCTGGTGCCTGACCAATCTGGTGTGTCATACTTGGAGGAGGCTAGATAATTCTCTAGCTTGTTTTGAAACTGGCCACTGGGGGTGCCAGCCCCAGGACCACCTTGGAGGGGATCTGCTGCAGGTCAAATTCAGCCATAGCCCGTGCCCCACCCGGGGCCACCCGGCAGGAGCCACAAAGAAATCCTCCGATATCTGCCCCCCACCCATGGTGTGCTTTGAAGCACCTTGAGAGGCCAAGCCACGAACCAAGGCTGGCTGCTGCTAGTGCCAGGCTTAGGGCTGCTCAGCTAGAGGTACAGGATGTGTTCAAGCCAGATGCTGCTTGTTTGGGTTCTGCAAACCTTTGAGAGATCCTAGGAAAGTCTGAAGCTTGAACCAAGGCAGGCAGTCTGCACAAAAAAGCCACTGGAAGCAGTCTGGATGTGCCCAAAACTTGGGCAGGGCCAGTTTCAAATCACCAGTGTGTGGCGAATGGACAGCGGAGACTCAGAAATGATGACCACCTGTGCTTGTGCACCAGGAAGGGGGAGGTCTCAACAAAGAAAAAATGGCCTCCACTAGCTCCCTTGTCCAGGAGAAAGCTGCCTCTCCAGCCCCCATCCCAAGCCAGACAATTCATTTCCCCACCACATGGGCTCTGCCCAAATTTTGGGCACACCACCACATGTCCCTGCAGCCTTTCCAGCTGCTGCCCCAGTGCTGGAGCTCAGAGACAGTGATTCCATTGGTGGGTAAGTCCACACACAGTCCCTTTCAGAGGAGCCCCTCTGAGTGCAGCTGCACTGTCTCACTCAGTCACAATCTCCACTGGTTTTAACAACCAGAAATTATGGGGACTTCTCTCCTCGGCACTGGAACCCTGGGTTGGGGTGGGGCTGGGACCTCTCGCTCCTCTGGGGGTGGGGGGGCGCCACAGCCAAAATATCCCTCCCTGTCTTTAATGGTCACTCGCGGGTGTGGGACCAGCCCATCCCGTCTCTGCTCTTTCTACCAGTCTGGAGGTGGCTCCTTCTGCACACCCTTCGTTGAAAGGCTTCAGTTCAGCTTGATTTAAAGTGATTCACAATAATGGTTGTTTTGCAGATTAGTTGTAATTTGATGTGGTTGTGAAAGAAGGTAGACATAGCGTTTACCTACCGCACCATCTTAGTTGTTCAATACGAGAATTCTTCATGTGGCTTGCAAATCCTTTCATATTTATTTTTATATTCTCCATGCCCAGCATATGGGAATCACTACATAAGTGTTTGCTAAATCAGTAAATGCTATATTTGATGATTTATTTAACAAACATTTAGTAAGTAGTTCGATATGTCAAAAAGTATTCTAGAATCTGGGAACAGAAGGATAAATTAGTGTTGATGCTTCCTCTAAGGAGTCTGGCAGAGAGGAGATGGGAGGCTTACAAACAAGTGGCTAGAATGCAACAGGTGAGGAAGGAACTAAGGACTAGAGTAAGGCCATGTGAAGAGTTACCAGTTCTAAGCTCTGTTTTGTCAGAGTGAAGAAAACAATAACTAACTGTGGGTAATGGTCTAGTCCGCAAATCACACATGTAATTTTTTGTCAGCAGAAAGAAATCTTGTACAAAATTATGCCTTAAAAATCAAATTCAGTTAGAATAATTAAATGAGGAGATGCAGAAGCTAATTATTCTTTTCTCCCAGAAAACTGAAAAAAGTTAGGAGCAGAATCTCTAAGTGGTAAGTACAACTGAAATGAGAGTCAGGAAGACAGAGTTGATGCTCCAGGTTGGCACTATAAGGAGAAATCACTTAGGCTTCATATTTTTAATGTGTGGGTTCTACTATTTTTAATGGATGGATTCTATTGCTGCCACAAGCAAAACAAAACAAAACACGAAAAACAAACCAACCCCCCCCCAAACGTAATGATTTAAAAAACGTTAATCTATTATTTTATAGTTGTTCAGTGTTGAACTCTGACATGAATGTCACTGGGCCAAAATCCAGATGGCAACAGCAAAGCCAGGAACATAGCACTTCTCTAACCCTGCTTCTATTGTCACATCTCTTTTTGTGACCACAGCCAGGAAAAGTTCTCTAATTTTAAGGATTATGTGATTACATGGGGCCCTTCTGAATAATGCAGGATAATTTCTTTATCTCAAGGCCTTATCTTTAATCACATCTACAAAGTCTCTTTTTGCCGTGTAAGGTAACACATTCAGACAGGTTCTGGGATTAGGATGTCTTTAGGGGGGCATTATTCTGCCTACCACATGAGGAAAATGAAATTGTCTTAGCTAATCTTTTTTTTTTTTTTTTCTTTTTTATTAGTTGTCTTCGCTAATCTTGAACATAACTTCAGACCTAAGCACTTGGCACAGAGAATGGCTGCTGTCCCATGATTTCCCCAGGTGGGGCACTGTTTTCCAGTCAAGTGAGTATGTAAGGATTTGCTTGCATGAGGCTTCATTATTTATAGTTCACCATCTTCAGTGAGAATTAAAAAGTGAAAATGTGTTCAAAGGAAAATGAATTCAAAGCCAGACCATGGATGGTTTGGCTTATTCATTAATAAGAATTTTCTCAGTATTTGAATTTCGTAGGGAACCACTGAAGGTCCATAACAACAGCTTGTCACTGGTCTGAGATGTGTAAGACTAAAGATAAAGATAGCATAGATGATCTTTTGAGATCATTATAGACCTAGAAATCTTATGTGATTATTACCTCTTTGAAAAAAAAATAGTAAACACAATCAGAGTTCCAGGTACCATACTATCTGAAGCAGTTTTTCTGTAATGAATACACAAAATATTTTCCAAGTCAAGAGAAAGATCTCATGAAGGAATGGGTTTTTTTGTTTGTTTTGAGGTTTTTTTTTCTTGGGCAGTTCTCAGCTTTTTTGCATTTAAAATGTTGATAACAACAGCTCTTTGGTGGTGGGATGTTAAAAATGTGCATTGCCTGCGAAACACTCTTTGGATTTGGGTTTAGTTCTTTATCATTGTGACAGGAAGAAAGGAGGAAAGAAGTTGAATGATTTATTGTTCTTTCTATTTATGAAATGGCTTGAACACATAAAAGCTTCCTTCCTAGAAAACAAACAAACAAATAAATATAGTCCTCCACAGTTAGCAATTTTGTAACCAGCAAATTCTGAAACATTTGTTATGTTTTTCTTATCCTACTCTCTAGTTTGACAACTTTGTGGGAATTATTAGACTTTGAGAAATATTGTTTGGACGTTTTTACTGCTCTGTTTTCTCTTCAGAAAAAACTACTTGGTAGAAAGCAGAGTGAAGAAAAACTATTGAATCAATAGATAATTCTAAAGTCTTAGAATTTTAGAGTTCAAAGGCATGATATAGGTCATTTAGTTCAACCCTCTACGAAGGATGGATCCAACTTTGTTTGAACCTTCACTTCTTCCTAACCACACCAGTTTCTAGGGAATTCCTTTCTGATGACCCTCATTTGGATGCATTCTAATTCCTTGCTCTTCTGAGCAGCTCCCAGGGTGACACTCAGTGTCCCTACTGAGCTCTGAGCTGTGAAGAGTAGAATGAATCTATCACCTTCTTTATCCTAGACACCAAGAAACCTACTGTCCCATTTGTGTCATGATCACAGGACAGTATCAACAGCCGGTGAGATGGCAACAAGTCAACCCCCAGCTACTTGATCACATGATGATGTGTGATCATGTTCCTTCCATACCACACCTGTGCAGGTAGTTGGCATTTATCTGCTTGGATTTCATCTGTGAAGATGTGAAGATTGTTACTCTGTAATCCAATGATTCCCATTGCTCCCAATGGCATCACATCTGTCAATTTGGAAAATCATGCCTCCTATGCCATCATCCCAGGTATTGCCCAGTTGCTGCTGGTGTCCTCAGCCAGCCAGTCTTCAAACTTGCCTATGACTGAGTTCTCAGTGAAATGCACCTAAATGTGCCTGGAATAACTTGCTAAGACCTGGCCAAGTGCTTGTTCAGATCAAGAAACACATGTCATTTTTACCAATATGGTTTTGTTTTACATTTATTTTTTTTAGCTGTGGTCAGACTAAAAGAGACTTTTAAATGCACACATGTGGTTAAAATGATCAAATCCAGTCAAAGGGCAGATCCAGGTTTTTTACAGGAAAGCTAGGGTGCCCACCATGCAGTCTGGGTTAGCCTTCCCACAGGGTCGCTAGCTTAGGAGAAAACCCTGCCTGTGCAGTGATGCTTTGAATTCCTTTAATTTGTAGTTATTGCTTCATTAGAAGTAAGTTTTAGATTAATGTTTGTGGAAAGTTAGCATATTGCCATGATTTCATACTAAAGAAGAAACAACTAATACCAGATTTGTTCCTGAGCAGATCTGATTCAGAATAGTAAGGTGAGGATAAGAACACATTGTTCTCAATTTGGTTCTGTAAATAGTTTGTGACAATTCATTTTTCTGCACAACTGAATTGAGTGATTCGGGACTAAAATTAGAACCAACATGGCATGTGGCTCACAGTTCCTGAGGCAGCTTCTTCTCGCTCCTTCCAAAATACTTTTGAAGAATCAGAAAGGATGAAAATTCTCCAAGAAAAGGGAACACGAAGACTGACATTCCGCTAACTGCCAGAATTGGGGAGAAAATTCCACCAACCACAAAACCTCTGCAGAGGAATAGACACATATAATCAGAAGCACGCCCAGATTTTACTGCTTAGAGGAGCAAATCTGTCCCCACGAGAAGACAGCCTGGAGCTTCACTCCTCCCCCACTGCCTGCTTCTTGACTCTGCTCTCAGAATCTGAAATTTCAACCTGAGCATTCGCTGTCTCTCTCTGAGCTGCACAGGTGCCATGTCTTTGCAATGACCTGAATACTATCTGCAACCATGTTCCATTAGAAATTTCCTTTCAAGCCATTTATTAGACTTCCGGAGGGAAAATAAGAGAAGAAATAAATGGGCAGTCGTATCTGGATCCCCAGAAGCTTAGTTACAATTAATACGAGAGCAGATGGACAGAAACCTGAAAAGTCATTCCATTTCTCCATGTTCTTTAGCTCAACAGCACATCCCAGTGTTTCCATCATGATTTGGTTCACCTTAAACGTATTCTGACTCGATTTCTGTGTATCTCCTCCTAACCATGATTTTGTCAAGATTTACAGAATTTAGTTTTGAGTGTAAAAAACAATAATCACATGCTTTTTTCAAGCAACACATTCCCTCCGAACACCATATGCTCTTGACCCCCATCCTCACTGTGCAAATGTGAAACACAGATCTAGATTTTGAAAACAGGGCTAAAACACTGACCTTATCAATCTGTCTTCTAGGTTTAGATCTGAGACAAAATGGGTTCTATTAAGTCCTTGGATTATACTATTATCCTCCATTAACTTTTCCTGGACAACAAGTAGGAAGAGCAAGGGTCAATTAGATGCTTTGCCCAGTGAACACAGGGCCTGTAGACACATCCCCTTGTTTTAGAAAAAGGAACGAGAAATCTACAACCTGGAGTAAACCTTAAAAATATATCTGGAAATGATTTCACAAAAATTAAAAAAATGTAGTAAATTGCTTTGTATCTTCCATATGCTAGAAAAATTATGAGCTCCGTGCACTGGAACTGCAAGGATAAGAAGAGATGATGTTGATAGTGGAAGGAGCAGGATGAGTTAAGCAATAGTAGCAATCATAAAACTGGAATCCGTGTTGGCAGCAGTAAGAAACAGAATTGATGTCGTGGAAAGTGGAAACACTAACTTGAACCATGCGTTTGAGAAGCTTTCCCAGAATGCTGAAGAAAAAAAATATAAGTAGAAACAAAACAATTAGAGAACGTGGGAGATATGGAATATAGAAAACAAACAAAAAAAGAGTTCACCAAAGTATAACGAATGTGCTTGAAGAAAGTACAAGACAAAATTTAACTAAAGCGGTAATAAACTTTTAGCAATGATGACTTTTTGAAGACCTATATCTTCAGATACAATGAACTCAAGTAACAATGAATAAGAATAGATTCGCCTTTAGGCATATGTGGACCATATTTAAATGTGAAGACAAAAGGTCCTAAAAGCATCTCACATGGGGCAAAAGGAAGATTCACCTCTAAAGGAATACATACATCTGAGGGAGGCCTCAGATTTCTTTTCTGCGATTTCAATGCAAGAGAATAATGAAGGAATCACTATACTGATTTGGGAGGGGAGGAAAAAGAACACCAAGAGGTGTGCACCTAAGCAAGCAGTCTCTCATATGTGATCACAACCAAAGGAACTTCTTAGATGTGCAATTAGAGAACAGGAGTAATAATACATAACTGTTGTGAGAATTATGTAAAGTCATAAACGAGACAACACGTGACCACTAACAAGTGTTGCATAAATGTAGATTCCTATTGTCTGATTGACAATCGTAGACATTTGCTAAGATTAAGCAGAAAGTAGGTAGAGGAGGGATCTGACACATGACAGGCTCTCCTTAGGCTTTATTGAATCTGAGAGAGGGACCCCTGGCTACAACCAGCGTCAGCTCACTCTGACCACGTGACATTTGTTTGCTGGTGCAGAGACCAATTTTCGGAGCTTCTTTTTTCTCTTCTGTAGCATGAGTTATTGGGGCTAAAATTTTTTTTTCTCTCTCTACTAGTCTATGACATTTAGAATTCTAAGGAAATAAGCAGGACATTATAGTATTAGTAGGGGATATACTTTAATATTCTTTGTTTTCTATGCTAGTTTTTACTTTAGAGATACAAAACTTACTTAGGCAGATATGCTGGATAGGTGAATAATGGGTTTCAAATAAATAGCATTTGGACCGAGGAACAGATTTACTTAAAAATGCAAACAATTAAATTAATAGGTTCTGGGTGTACATACAATGCTTTGGAAATTATATTTAAGGCTGGAAAAAGGTTTAAATTGCTCCAGCCCACAATACCATAATATTTGGGGTAGGTCAGAGGGGATATGGTTGTAATGGGGTTGAAGGGGAGCACAGAAAGGTTTGTTAATGGAATCTTTGAGTGGATTGTGTAGGAACTTAAAACTCATTAATAATAAAAGCCCTGCTTTAAAAACTGACCTTGTAGTTGAAAGATATGCACTTGTATCATTACCAATTAATGTGTTAGGTAACATAGCTCGTACTTGGAAAGCAACAAGGAGTATCTAAATGATATTCACACATCTTAATTAGTGTCATTAATAGTTCTTTTGCCATCTTTCATGAAAGCAATGGCATTACATTGCAAGCATCTTGGTATAAGCCAAACCAGGAAGTTCGATTTCAAGCCAAGTCCTTAACAGTGGTTTTAAGTTATGGTGCCTGCATGACTAGAATGTTTCTCTAGGGTCTCTTCTTAGCTGCAGGACTTTTGCAAGCAATCAGCAATAGAGCCAGACCTGAAGGTAATGGTGATTCATGAGCAGCATTATAGAAACTCTGTGAAGCCAGGATGTAAAAATGTAAGGAGAAACACGCAAACCAAATTTGTTCTCATAGGGCCTCCCCCCATGACTGATCAGTGATTTTAATATTCTGGGCAAAAATTATAAATGTTTCATCTAAGAATTCAGTGTCTGCTACTAAACAGCTGAAGGAATTTTGAGAACTAGGTTCTGAAAGTTACTGAAAAAGAAGGCCCAGTAAAAAGCCTTATTGAAAAATGTTGATGCAGTAACTGTGTGCAACTACCAAACTGGTATAATTGAAGACCCATCCTATAAAAGGGTGTATCTTAATTCTTTTGCCTTCTCTGGAAACTATAATATACACTTAAATTTTGTTGTTGGTTTTTTACTTTAAAATTACTACACCGTTTAAGTGGTGATGGAGGGGGAAATGGCAAATTACAAAATAGATTTAAGGAGAGAAAAAAACTGATGTGCTCCCAGTCAGCTTTTTTCTATATATATACTTTCTTTTCTATGTAAATATAATTATTAATGCATATTCACAAATGCAATATTTAGCTTAAATGTATAGTTTTTGTCACTTATTATGTCATTAAAATTTTTCAAAAGCATAATCAATATAAAATAGCCTACTTCATAGATTAAACCATAACTTATTTAACCCATAATTTATTGTTGAACATTTGAGTTATTTCCAAATTTTTGCTATTGAAAATAATCTTGTGTTAAATACATTCGTTCATAAATGTTATTTACACCTCTAATTATTTTATTAAAATGGATTCCTGGAAGCGTCACTACTAAGCCAAAGGGTATATCCACCCTTAAGACTCTTCCTATGTGTTATCAAATGGTTCTAAAAATCTTAAACCAATTTATACTCCTACCAGTTGTGTATAAAAAGGTCCAACTGGCAAACTATTTCATTTTTGTTTTACTATTACTCGTCATTAATAGGGAAGATGAATATTTTCAAATATATTAGTTCTTTGTGTTTCCTAATAATGATCTGTTACTATCTTTCTGGACACTAGCATGTTAATAGTAGTTGTCTCGTCTCTTGGAATCAATTAAGTCCATGTGCATTAATAAACATTTAAATTTAGGATTTTATAACGATAATAGAGAGATCGAGATTTCATTCTACACTAAAGAATGAAAACTATATACTTAAATATGATTATATAGGCAATTAAGCACAAATAATATGAATATGTCAGGATTGACTTAAAATCTGAACAACACTTTCTAGTGTTTTGTTGTTTAACCATTTCAGGCTCATTAACTTCGTTTTTTAAGTTCAACTGATTACATCTCTAGAATTAACACATTTTTTAGAATCATATTAGGATAAAAAATAGAGTGATTATAACTAAGGATCTCTTGCAATACTAACTGTGATATGACTCTTTTTTAAAGACAGTTTTATAACATTAACATTCATTTCCCCACCCCTTACCCACATCTAGTTGGTTTGTTGTCACTGTGCTTTTTTTTCAAATAGTACAATTACACTTGTTTTGAGGCAACTTTTCTTCTCCAATTTAGGCATACCAGACACAGTTAAAATTTTTATAAAAATGTATTTTCAGTGTTAATAAAAATACAAAACCAAAATTATGGGGCCTTTGATCCTTTCTACAGCAAAGGATTGATTTCATTGCCAAAGCAAAATATAATATTATAAAACTGCATTCATGTTTTCATTTCTATGACCAGGCCTATTAACCGAGTTTATAACTGAGGCAAAAAGGATTTTAACAAATAACATTCATACATCTTTTTCACTTTATGCATGTAAAGGTAGAGTTAAATTTTAGGATAATTATTATAGCCATAAGTATTCTATACCATTAGGTGGAAAATGTGAGAAAATGTGGCAAGAATTTTCTCTTGGAAACACCTCCCTCCAACAAAATAGAGACACTTCTGAAGGGAGCCTAACTTGGTGTCTGTAAGTGTAGAAGTATAGAGTTGAATTTTTTTTTTCTATAAACATTTTGAAGTTAATTAAAAATATTCTTGAAAGGACTTCTTTTTATTTAGCTTTAACCGGTCTGTTATTTTCATATTTATTTGCTCCCTTTTTAAAATGCTTTTGTTATGATGGACTTCTCTCTCTTCTGAGGCACAGACCATCTCTTATTTGAGTTCTCGGCCTAAGGTTTACACAACTTAAAAGGAGGCATCATGTCTTTTTCTCCTTCTGCATGTACATTGGAAAGTCTGGTCTACCACATATTACTTAAGTAGCTTATTTTCTTAAATTTATACTACTTTTATTATGTGGTAGGGAGGAATCAATTCAGACCAGAAGAAATCTAAACATCCCCATTTTATTCCAGTGCAAAAAAATTCTAATTTTGGCTCTGTCTCTCCGATCTGTTAAGCAGAGCAGAAAATTTGGGGGAGAAATGCCATACATATGACCGTGAATCGCAAACAGTCTGCCAGCGCCCCACACAAAAATATTCCAGACAACTGAAATATGTGTAAACATTTGGAAATGTGGATTGAGTAGTCAAATGCCTTCCTAAGTACTTTAATTTATAGTTAATCATATTTATATATTTAAAATTCAGACTAACGTTAGGTGTGTGTGTGCGCATGTGTGTATGTGTATGTGCATATGTGTGGGTACCCGCGCACACATGCTGCTCTCTTCTACTTCCATGTTCCATGAGCACAACTGACCCAGCTCTCTCCACCGGCATGTTGACCTCAGGGATTGGTGTCTTCGTTTTCATTAGCGTTCTTTTTTGAGTCACCTAACAAAGTGTTCTGGGGTCTCGCTATTCCCAGTGGGCCCTGAGACCCCATTGCAGGCCCTGAATCAGCATGAAACATCCCAGGCCCTAATCAGGATCTCCATCTTTATCAGGATCCCCAGATGAGGAGCTTTGCTGTAGGGCCCATCAGTTTCACTTCTAAGTACCATTTTTAAAACAGAACATTCCCTTCATCTGGGTATGTGCTGACAGCAGTTTTACCTCAGATTACAAATACCTTCACTTAAACATTAGGAAAGATTTTCCACATTATACTATATGAACATTTTCATGATCTGCACAACGTAATTACTGAGCATATTACTTTATAAAATGTGGTTTAATAGACTTCTTAAAACAACATCTAGCCCTAGAAACTAGGAGAGCATACCTCCAAGAATAGTGGCTAAATCTGTATTAAATTTATCTCTTTTTAATGTTTTAAACCTATTTAGTCAGATAATCTTTATAAGCCTTCCAGACTAGCATTGTTTGAGGAGCTTTGGAGGGGATATTTTTTTCTCCAAACACTACTCAGTTGTTACAAAATTCAAGTCAGGGGCTAAGGGGTAACACCTGGCGGTATAAAAGACTTTGTAAAAATTTGGATACATGAGGGTTAACTTGGGGGTGTATAAAAGCCTTGCCATTTGTTTGGGAATGTATGGCTCTTGCTGAACACATTTAAATATAAATACTGGCAGAGTACTTCTTCTCTCATTCTATGTTGGGATATTCAAACATGGTATATCCCTGACCAGCATGAAAAAACTATTCCTTTCTTTGTCAATAGAGTAGCTAGAGACATGTATACCACATATGCATGTACTTACCTATACAACACAGGTTACTAGTCACCTACCCCACCCCCACCCCCCCACACACACAAAACCAAACACATTATGAGGGGAAATAATGCTTCTACGATGTCTAAGTGCCTCAAGAATCTGGCTTCACTTTAATATCAGCTTGACAGTGAATGTGTCAAGTGATCAGCTTTCTCCTGCCTGTAGATGCCTTCACCCCGCTGTAATTCATGGGAACCGATCAGGCTTCACAGTCTGACTCCAGCATGCCTCTTCGCGTCTGTTGTTTTTCTCAATCTTGCTGGCTAAATAACCTAGCAAGCCTAATAAATTCTAATAAAACTTCTGACTGGTTTGGCAGCAGTTTTACAATCTAGAATAATTTACAGATCTCACAGAGTTCATGTGAGTCCATAATGTTTAGACTAGAAATAATAAAATGCAGTCAATTGATTAAGCTGTTTGTAGATGTCTAAGAATTAGCATATTGTATAACTGCAAATATTTTATAATTACCAAGTGGGGCTGATAAAAGGGTTCAGTGATATTGACGGCTGGACTGATAACCTTGATGAGAGGAGAATCTCAATGAAAGGGAAAATCTCTGTGGGCTGAATTCTCAGAGAGGCGGGGGGCCTCCAAGCCCAGCTTCTCCATATTGCTTGTTACTGAGCTTGGGCCCAGATTCCCCAAAGCCTGGAACATTGAGACCTCATCGCAGTGTGAGGTCCTGAGAAAATGCTCTAATGAGACCTTAGACCATTGAGAGTGTATGTTTTTTCCTCGCATTCCTACTGACAGATTGAGATCTTTAGAACTCAAATTGTAAAAGCAAAGTGTGAAAGACTGTCTGGGCACTTGGTCACCCATAGTTTTCTAATGAAGTCTATTTTGCTTTTGTTTTTAATAATTCCTCATGATTTTCTTCCTTTTTTTTTTTGCATGTGTTTATTTGGAAGACTTCAATTTAATATTGTTGCTAATATTTTTACTTCCCTGAAAGTAACACAAGTTCATGATCCTTGAAACCTCTAATGTTACATCAACTCAATAAATGAAAAGTATAATTACTCACCCCGTCACACTTTTCAAGGACAACCATTTTAAAGTTTTTGTCTTATTCTTTAAATTTAATAATCCTAAATTATGTTTTAATCTATATTTCTTGTTTTATAAACTCTAAATGGCAAACAAGGATCTCCCTTTCAAACCTGCTTAACTTTCATAAATTAAAAAGAAACAGTTTTGGTTCTTCTTTTGTTTACTTTTAAATTTTAAAATAATATATTTTTCTCCTGTTTTCTTATCTGTAAACTTAATCCAGAGTCTCTTGATTCTCTACTATTTCCCTTCTACAGAGGGAAATAATGCCTATAGTGTCAAATTTTATACATTTGCATTTAGTCTGTACGGGTAAATAAGTCTTCTGTGCCTTGTATATGAATGAATTCCATAAGTGAAAATCAATATGACTTACAAAATTGTAAAACATATTATACAAATAAAATTTATTGTAAATCTATGTCCAGTCACTTACAGAAAACAACTAAAATCCTAGATCACTAGGCTTAGCCTTTTGGATGAAAATATTCTGAGTGTCAAGGTTAAATGGATTATCTTTCTCTTTACTTGTTACTTGAAATTATGACATTTCTTAGTTTCCTAAATATTTCAGCCATTGTCTTTTACTATAGCTATTTGTTTCCCTAGTGTTTTTAATTGTCTTTTATTTTGCCTACTTTGCAAAATGGTATTTCAGATTTGATTTTGTTGAAAGCAATTCTTCCCATTCTTCTTCATATGTAAACTCTTACTATCAGTATTCAATTGACCTGATTATTTCTAGGCCCCTATACTGCTGAAAGTCTATGATTTCATTTTGTTGTACTCCTCAGTTTTACTGTTTTGTTTTGTTTAAAATACAGCTTTATTGAGATATAATGCACATGCCATTATATTCACCCATTTAATGTGCACAATTTAGTAGTTTTTAGTATATTCAGAGATACATACCATCATCCCACCATCGCCAAAATCTAATGTTAGAATATTTTCATCACCCCCAAAAAAGCTCTGCACCATTAGCAAACACTCTCAGATATTACCCTCTCTAGCCCTGGACAATCTCTAATTCATTTTCTATCTCTATAGGTTTGCCAAATCTGGACATTTTATATAAATGGAATCATATCATATTTAGTCTTTTGTGACTGGTTTCTTTCTCTTAGGATATGTTCTTAGATTCACCCATGTTGTAGTCAGTATCAGTACTTTGTTTATTTTATTGTTATATAACATTCCATTTTAGGGATATTCACTTATTGTTCAGTGCCATTCATCAGTTGACAGACATATGGAGCTTTTTCCACATTTTGGCTATTATGAATAATATTATTTTGAATATTCATATACAAGTTTTTGTATGGACATATCTTTTTCACTTTTGGGGTGCTATGTACCTGGGTCAAATGGGAACTCTGTGTTTAACATTTTGAGGAACTGCCAAACTGTTTTCCCAAGTGGCTGCTTCATTTTACATCCCCATCATGACTGTAGTGTTCCAATTTCACCACATCCTCACGAGCACTTGGTATTGTCTACCTTTCTGATTTCAGTCATCCCAGTAAATGTGAAAAGATATCTTTTGTGGTTTTGACTTGCATTTCCCTAATGACTGGTGATGTTGATAATGTTTTCATGTGCTTATTGATCATTTGTATGTTTTCTTTGAAAAAAATGTCTGTTCAGATCCTTTGCTCATGTTTTAAGTTGTTTTTTTTTTTTGGTTTTGTTTGTTTGTTTTATTACTGAGTTATATTCTAGATACAAGTCTGTTGTCAGCTATTTCATTTTCAAGCATTTCCCCTCACTCTTTGGGTTGTCTTTTCAATTTCTCCATAGAGTCCTTTGAAGTACAAAAGTTTTACACTTTGATGAAATTAAACTTATCTATTTTTTTCTTCCTCTGCTTGCACTTTTAGTGTTATAGCTAAGAACCTATTGCCTAACCTAAGATCACAAAGATTGATTCATTTGTTTTTTCTAAGAGTTTTGTAGTTTTAGCTTTTACGTTTAGGTCTATAATCCATTTTGAGGTAATGTTTATGTATGGTGTGAGGTAGAGGTTGAGCTTCATTCTTCTGCTTGTGGATATGCAGTTGTACCAGTATAAGTTGTTGGAAAGGTTGTTTTCCCCCTATTGTATTATCTTGGCACACTTATTGAAAATCAGTTAACCATAAATGTTTATTTCTAGACTCTCAGTTCTATTTCATTGCTTTATATGTGTATCTTTATGCCAGTGCCACAGTGTCTTGATTCCTACAGCTTTCTAGTAAGTTTTAAGATTGGAAAATATGAGTCCTTCAACTTTGTTCTTTTTTCCAAGGTTGTTTTGGATATTCTGTGTCCCTTGCATTTCCATATGAATTTTAGTATTAAGTTGTCAAGTTCTCAAAAAAGAAAAAAACCCAACAAAAAACCAGCTGATATTTTGGTATTAAAACTGTACATTAATTTGATATTAAGTCTTACAACCCATGAGATTTTTCTAAATTTAGGTTTTCTTCAATTTCTTTAATCAATGTTCTATAGTTTTCAAAAATACAAATACTGCATATTTTTGTTAAATTTATTATGTGTATGTATATGTATGTATATATGCATATATACATATATACACATATATATACGTATAAATATATATACATATATATACATACATATACATATATATAAATAGCCTCAGTATTTTATTCTTTTTGGCGCTGTTGAAAATGAAATTATATTCTAATTTTATTTTTGAATTGTCTATTGCCAGTATATAGAAGCACAATTAATTTTTGTGCGTCTATAAATCTTGCATCCTGAAAACTTGCTATACTTGTTTAAGTGTTCTAGTAGGTTCTTTCGTGTATTCCTTAGGATATTATATATGTATATGATCATGTCAATGTGGATAGAGATAGTTTTACATCTTCCTTTCCAATCTAAATGTCTTCATTTCTTTTTTCTTGCCTAGTTGCCCTGGCTAGAACTTCTAGTACAGTGTTGAATAGAAATGGTAAGAGCAGCTGTCCTTGTCTTCTTCTTGATCTTATGGGGAAATCATTCAGTCGTTTACCATTAAGTGTGATATTAGTTGTGGGATTTTTGTATATTGCCTTTTTCAGATTGAGTAAATTTCTTTCAATTCCTTGAGTGGGGTTTCATCATTTTTGGGTGTTGAATTTTGTTATATAACTTTTTCTATGTCTTTCAAGATGACCATGTGGTTTTTGTCCTTTATTTGGTCAATATGGTATATTACATAAATGCTTTTCAGAGGATAATCCAACTTTGCAACTTGTTTTGGATAAATCCCACTTGGTCATGGTGTATAATCTTTTTTATATGTTACTGGATGTGGTTTGGTAGTACTTTCATGAGGATTTTTGCATCTATATTCATAAGGGATATTGGTCTATAGTTTTCTTGTGATGTCTTTGTCTGGTTTTTGCATCAGGATCATACATGCCTCATAGAATAAGTCTCCTCCATTTCTATATTTTGGAAGCTTGTGAAGAACTGGTGTTAATTCTTCTTT
The DNA here is from genome assembly GCF_057876585.1 of Rhinolophus sinicus. Lineage (NCBI taxonomy): Eukaryota > Metazoa > Chordata > Mammalia > Chiroptera > Rhinolophidae > Rhinolophus > Rhinolophus sinicus. The sequence goes on from NC_142502.1 coordinate 10,183,453, forward strand.
AAATGTTTGATAGAATTTTCCAGTAAGGCCATCTGGGAACTGGGCTTTGTGAGAAGTTTAAAAATTATTAAGTCAATCTCTTTACTTTTTATATGTTACTTATTATTCTGGATGTGAGGACCAAGATTGTACAACTTCATCCAAAATCAATTTCTCTCCACCACAAACATTTCAAGAGATGTTTCCCTTAGATAGCTCCCCAGCTACATTTGTTTCATTGATCTCGAGCCTCAAATTTCTATTACTTTCCCCAAGCACTTCTATTAAATAGCCAATGTCCTTTATTGCTCGGCAGCCATATTTTAGAGCCACACACACCTGTGTCAGCTATTTCTTCCTGTAACTTCTCAGTCTTTTGCTGGTTATTTAAAATGCTGTTGTAAGGAGAGTATGACTTTATGGTAGAAGTATCAAATTGTAAAGGTGCATAATGAATTTCCTATTTTGCTTGAAGCGTTTTGGTGACTGTGGGTATGAAATCAAAGCAAAGTTTAAATACTAATTAAGACACAACTAACTATATATTCTAAAGACTGGGGATAGTCTATTGTGGATTCTAGTCCAGTTAAAACTGTAACTCTCTTGATGAAAATTTTCAGCAGAAAAACACATGATGATCAGGAGGATATAAATGCTAAGGACATTGGCAGAAGGGGAAGTCTCATGAGTTTCATTGTCTGAATATTTAGACAGACATTGCATACTAAATCTTCACTTTCAGAAGTATGAGATCCATGCCAAACTTTTTGTAGCAAAATATGCAAGCTGGAATTGTGGATTATGTGACCTGAATTTATTTCTGGATACATGTTTGATAGACAGAACAGACAGAACACATGTGTTCATCCATTCTGAACTCATTAACAAAGCAGAAACATTAGTAAAATATGTCTTTTGCTGGTTTCTGGAATGGTAGAGGGAACAATTAAGCTGTAAGACACTCCAGGGTGGGTATTATGACCTAATAATGACATGCCCTGGTAGTTTTGACTGAGTGCCATTAACTGCAAAGGCATATCATTGCTCGTTCGTAATACACACCCTGGAGTGTCTTATCAGAAGGATATAAATGTTAATTCCTAAGGCAACTTATTCAGCAAAAGAAGACACCATTGCTCTAAGAAGGCGAATATGTCAAAATCTCCATGTTGAGTTCAGTTTTTTGAAGCAGACTGGGTCAAACTCTTTATGCGTTTATCCAGCAAAAAGCAGTGCAGTATCACCTGAAAGAGTGGGGGTCAGGGAGTCAGAAGTGGATTTGCATTCCAGCTCTGCCAGATTCCACTGATCTGTCCTTGTGCTTGTTCCTCCAACACTCATATTCTCAACTGCCCTTCTCTCCAAGTAAGCCTGCTAATGTCATCAGCTTATTTTATATGGTATTGGGGCAATCAAATGAGCTGAAAATACTTTTAAAGTCTTTATAATAAACCACGAGCTGTTCAACAAATATATTAGGTCATAATGAAGAGCAAACAACTTAAGAGAATTTAAAAATGCATTATCAAGTGGATGAAGGTTTTACTTCTAAGGAAGAATTTGATGTGCATCAGGATTTGGCCCTGAGCTTTTTGTTCAAGTTCGCCTTTGCAATTGTCACGAACTCCCTGGGGTTAGTGCAAGCCTTCCTATTGACATTAAACCTTCCTTCTCTGCAAGACACAATCAACAGTGCAAGACCACACAGGCGTTTTATGAGTGGGAGGACAGTACAGAATTGCTGTTTCCCTTGCAACATGTCACTTGAGACCAAGGGTGAATATTTTGGTCAAAATCAATCTCTATTTCAACTCTGCAGCTCAGTTTTTGTTTTTCTTGTTTATCTAAATTTCTGTTTCACTATGAAGGCATTATCTAATTTTGATAACACTGGGAGTACAATTCTGTCACTTTTAAAAGATTTTGATGACTATTTGTCCAATGTGGGTAGAAGTTATACAACAATATGCCTACATTTTGTAAGGTCTCTTCATTTTCTTGCTTGTGTGCATAGCATGCAAAAATCAAGCAATTGCAATGTTTGTTTTAATCTCTACAGCCTTATTAATATCACTGATAGTAACCAAATCAGCAGCACTAACATTTACAAGAGATATATAATAATATGTAATGCTTATGTGCACATTATATGAGCACAAGATTATTATATATCCAAATCCCTGATAAGTACATGTACAGAAATAAAACTAAATGAGTTGTCCATTGTTTGCAGTTGAGTCTTTGAAATACATAAAACAGATGTTATGTTAATGAATGAGAATTTTTCTTGGTAGAGATGATAGTTTTGCCAACTTTGTGATTATGAAGCAGCATTATGTATTTTTTTGTTTTCCCATGAGTTAGTTGACTTTCTCTATCCTGTGAGCAAACCGTGTAACATAACTTTTTCCCAGCTATTTTGCAAATTATCTAACTAGAGAAATAGTATGAGGCAGTGTGTACAGATCAATCCATATTTATCCCCATAATTGAAAACAAAACAAAACAAAAGAAAATTTCAAAACAAGCAAAAATAACCAAAAACCTAGCTCATCAGCACTACCTGCTTGAAGTTTTTTGCTTGCATCTACCTACACTTATTCTGTTCAGGGAGCATACAAGGAGGATTGGGCTGATACATAAAGCCTAACAGTGTGTAGAAGAGGAAATGTCAACTGGGGAAGCAGCTCCGAGGTTAAGCGGGAAAATGCCTCATGGAGAAGTGAGATGTAAGATGCCTGGGAAGAACCATAAGATTTATAGAAATAGAAACAGGGCTATTTTGATTTGTTATGGTGGTGTTTCTTTCCCTGTAGGAGAGACACAGTACGAACTAAGATCCGGTAGCATATTTGCACGAAGCTGGGGGGTTTTGACGTACAAAGAAAAAGCTCAGAGAAGGACAGTGGCACAAAATTAAGTATATTATAAAAAAAAAAAATTTCTGTGTGATAGCATATGTGAGTCAATGGGATATAGGAAAATGTAAGTATGCAATAGCATGGCTCTTGCTTTCTAGGATTTTGCAATCAATTGGAGATGAGCTAAGTCATAATAAAAATAACATTAATATAATATAAGTTGGACCAGTGCAATAGAGGTTAAGAAGAATGGGAATTAAATGATGCTTTGGGATTCCCTGGAGGGCAGGATAAGGGTAAAAAAATGTAATGGTGCAATTATTAATACAAGGAATGCTTTAAGAAAGAGGCAGCCACATCTCAGGATGGAGTTGGCTAAAACATAGCTATCCTGGTGGATCAGAAAAATAAGACACAATGATGGACACGCACAATGGAAGAAGTAGCAGGGGAGGCTCCAAGAGAGAGGCTGGAAATGTCAGGTGGAAATATCCAACACACGGTGATAGAGTACGGCATTGGTCAGGTGCCTGAGACAGGAACTCAGGAGAGGGCACAGTTTCCAGTGTAGGCAGGCAATCAGGTAAGCCTGATGGAGTGGACGCTGACAAGAATCAGAAGAACTTTTCTAGACCCAGGTGGGTTATGACACTGAAAAGACTTCAAAGATGGAAGCACACAACATAAAATCAATTGCTAAGACTGAAATAGATAAGGACAAAGCTCGATTTGTGATCTAATCATTATTTTGGTTTTTCTGTGATGCCCAAGGATGGGAAGCCTAAGAAATCAGTGAGGTGAAAGACAGGTAGACTGGAGCTTATGGATGGGTTGAGAGTAAGTGGTACATGGTCTTTACTGGTACTTGAAAGGTACCTAAAATTTAACGATTCATTTTTCTAGGCCTTATCCCTATCAAAATGTCTCTCTATCAAAGAAAAATCATATTAAAATATTAGGTACCCCAGCATGGGACCAGAGCAGAAGCTCTGTGATAGCTAGAATAAAAGTTTATGGCAAAAAAGCAGCAATGTTGACACAAACTGGAATCCCAAGGTGTTAGCTGGATTAATTTAAATCCTGTCTGCCAAAGATAAAATGGTCCCACATACAAGTGCCAAGCTGAGGCTCCCTTGGGTTCCAAACCAAAGGCTTCAGTTTATAAGTCACTGGTGGCTATGGTTGGGGGTACATAGCCTAACACCCAAGGCAGAACCTGGAGACAGGTGCATTTAGGATAGGCCTTGAAAAATAGCAAGAGTTTAACCCCAAAAGGAAACTTTAAGAACAAATAGAAAAATAAAGAAAAATTCTAGTTGACATGTTTCTCATCTTTAAGGGAACAACATTTAGGTTTTTAAGGCCATATACAGATTCACATAGAAAATAACATTTGTTTCTACCACAACTTTTTGTTTTCTAACACAATATTAAACTAAAATTAAAAGAAAAATACTTACTTTAACTATGAAAAAGGTTAGTACCCATAGTATAGAAAGAGCTTATATGAATTGATAAAAATGTACAAGAATTCAAAGCATAATTGTTTATTTACAGTGCAGGTATATACTGAGTACTACCTAACTACCGGGAACAGTGTTGAGCTCAACTATAGAGTGGAAAACAAGACTGACATGGTCCACGACCTTTTGAAATTTACAAATTTGACCAGCAAATTATGTAAACAAACATTTTACGTTAGAAGAAAATGCAATAATTGCACAAAATATGAAAAAAGATATATTTTAGTACTAAAAATATGAAAATCCATTATGTTAATAAGATACAGTTTTTATGAGCCAACAATTTGTAGTAAGAATAGTGTACTCAGATCAATTATTAGTGGCACTATAAATTAGTATAACCTTTTTGGAAAAGAATTTTACAATGTACATTAAAAAAAACATAAAAATTTTATATTTTTGGTTTAGTTCGCTCCTGGAAAGTTATCCAAAGGTAATAAAACTAAAGGAGAATGTTATACATGGAGTTATTAACTGCATCATTATTTATAATAGCTGAAGATTGCAACATTATTTAGAAGAGCTAAAAATTAGAAACAATCAAATGTCTAACTATAGATTGAAAAATGGTTAACTGAATTAAGGCATATCTACTAGATGGAAAGCTATGCAACTATTAAAATGAAAACTATGAAGATTAAGTGGCCAAATGGAAATGGATTATAATGAAGATGCGAAAATATATGTCAAATTTACTCTATGAAAATACTTATGTATATGTAAAAGTAAAAGATAAAAGACTATATAAAATTGAAATAATTGTGTTAGAAAAAGAGGATTCTGTAGCTTTATTTCTCTTGTTATTTTTTTCAATAAATGAAAATGGATAGAGATTCAATAACATATGTGAAAGAGTATACCAAATCAGATAAAGGAAGCAGGGGTTCACACACGTGATATAGGAACAATTCTAGTTCGACTCAATCATAAGATATGAACAGACGAATGAGACCATTTGTAATGCTGTACTGATCTCAAATTATTGAAAGCCTTCCAACTCCAGCTAAGGAATTTTGATGTCATTACATGGAAATAATTAATCTTAAGTGAAAATTTGTGAAAGCAAATAACAGGATGAGAACTGTAAACCAGTGAATTTAAGAAAGGGAAATTGGAGTTTAGGAGATTAGAGAAAAGGCCATTGCAATAAGTTAGATGATTGTGATCAGGAACTGGGAACGGGAGATGAATGACTGAGATAAATGTGAGATGAAATATAAAGGAATTGACAAGCTAGGTCACAGCTGGACATAGGCTTTTGAAACTGGGTGGCAGAGAAGATGGCAGTGGCACGAACAGATGTGGAAATTGGGAGCAAATGCAGAGTCACCAGGTTCTAATACACAGTGTTAGGTGTGTAATTAAAATATGTTTTCAAACATGATTTAGCCAGTGAACTGTGACATTTAAAATTGACTGAGCAGAGATGTCCATGTGGAAAAGGGAAGGCAGAGCCCAAACTGTGTGTAGGTGTCCCTGAATCATGTCAGAAACATTCCAGTTATGGGGTATCCTCTTTTTCAGGTATGTATAACATAGACACCTGTATTTTATGTGACTTAGGCTCAGTGATGCTCCCTATTGCCTCTTTGAATATGGCACCTCAGTATTCATGATTTCCTTTTTCTTTTTTGTACTAAGCACTGTGGGTCCCTTCGTGTTCTGACCTATACCTTAGCTTTACCTCAGCTAAACACTGAATCTAATCTCAGAATGCTCCAAGTGGATCTCCCAGACCCACTGCATCAGAATCTTTGAGGAAGAGGCTTGGCATGTGACCAAGACATGTGTGACAAACACCTAGCCCAGCCCTTCTCTCATTTTACACAGAAGGAAATCAAGGCCAAGTGGCCATTTGCCAAACTCAGATTTCTTGACTCCTAGTTCAGTGCTCTTTTCATTACACAACCAACACCATGGAAATCTCTGTCTTTGGAAAGCAAAATGAACAAAGTGCACTTGGGGAGTGTTTCCTTTCCTTTTTTTCCTTTCATAGTAACAAACACTATTGCACGGTTACTCATAAAATCTTAATTACTCTCCCCTCCCAACAACATCCTGAGTTTTAAACTATTAGCTTGAAGCATTACCCATTTTAACAATAAAAAGCTATTCCCTTTTCAATATTCCTTCAATTTTTTATTTCTTATAAATATTCAATTGAATATTTCCATTTGTGGTATGAGTTTGCTAATTTACTGGAAGTTGATTCTATTCCCCGGAAATGTCACTTGGGTGGCCCTGCTGGGCTAAAATGGAAAGTCTAAATACTGATTTTTGAACTCATGGTTCTGTATAAGATTCAACAGCTGTTTGCGTTCTCTAGGGCATTTGAGAAGAGTGGCAGTTCCAAGAGTAAACAGAAAAGCCTCCTCTTTGAAAAACAGAAGCTTTCCTGGATGTAGAATTCACATTTTGCAAACATAAAGAACTTAACTCTGATGAGATGATTACCTATAATTCATGTTTTATTGGTAACCCAGCATGGAAGAGTCTTTTATGGAATAAATCTGAGGCATGTTGATAGATTGAAAACCCAACATAGGCATTGTATTTCCCTTGTTGATTACATCAGGACTCGATCAACAGAGCATTTGTAAGGTTTTAACTATGCTAAAGACTTGCTTGCCCTTATTCACCTCATCTCTGTGAACCCTCAAATAGGAATTAGTAAAACACCAGTGGTATTATTAATGAGAAAGGAACCGGTCTCATCTGTATAGGCAAATGGCCAATTAGCCAATAGCTATTGTAATTCTGACTACAGGAAAGACATCACACGCTCTTCAATAGGCAGGTTGAAAAGTCTGATAAAAATTTTGGAAATAAGATCTCAGAAAGTCTGCAATGAAAATATTAAGAACCAGCTTTATCTCCGCTAGCAGATAAACCTACCACAAAAAATGACTCAGAGTTCTCTTAAACTCCACTCATCAGAGAGTTTCAATTTCTGATTCATCAGGTTGCGACAGAATCCACCGAAGAAACTGATGAGCTATTTTGGGGTGACAATAGACATGGCCCTCAAGTCCCGGGAAGATTGGTCAAAGATGTATTCCTATCTGTTAATGATTCCTCTGCTAAGACCCAGCACTTGTGAAATGTCAGGGGCCCGCAGCCTTCTTGACGTCCAGTTAAAAGCCCAAGAGCAGCAGGCAGAGCAGCTCCAGGCACCCCAGAATCCCAGCGAGATGTGAAGTGAGAGTAAACGGGAGGGGCCACCAACTGTCTGCTGGGCAGGTGGCAGCAACCACCTGGTTTTTCTCATCTCACACCAGGATTTCAGAATCCTAGGGAAGATCTATGCAAGACCCCAGTCAGCTGCCAGGAGCACGTGGAGTTAGATAGAGTCTGTGAGTTGACTTGGGTTTGCAATCATAAGCATGCTGGGACCTCCAGGAAATTTTGACTTGGACTTTTGGGGGAGAAGACAATGCCACACATTTGCACTTTGGAAAACCTCTGTAGGAGGTTCTAACACACCTTCTCCCCCACCTTGACACATTCTTTTATCCAGAAAAGAAAAGGCCTTTTTTTTTTTTTTTTTAAGGTGAAATTTATCATTCAAAGCTCTTTGTCTCTCTTGATTGTAGAGTTAATTCATAAGGTGTTTTTCCTTGTTGCTTAGAACTTTAATATATTGAAACAGGAAAATCTCTTTTTATAACCTACTGAGAAAAGTGCGTATTTTCTCATGAATCAGTCCACAAATACTAATTAATGGTGTATTGTAAGAGGAATTACAACCATGGTTCTCAGCCCTCAGTACCCCGTAGAATTACTTGGGATCAGAAACTTTTGGGGTGAACCTCAGATACAGGACATTTTCCAGAAGCACTCTAGGTTTGTTCTAATCACCACTGGAGTTAGAGCCTCAGACAAATAAGGTTGGCTTTCTGCATTTCGTTTAGTCTTGAGTGATTTCTTTTTATTATGGCATAGCATTCGGTATTCTGGTTTTCACTCCACTGTATTAAATTCAGGGAACTAGAAGGTGGAGGGTGGGTGGTGAGGCGGACATGTGTTTACTCTGCTGAGATGACTCACTGGCATTATTTACTCCCTGAGTAATCTATGATCCCAACTGGACATTTTTGCCTCCATGGCATATCCTTGTCCTGTTCTTTCTCACAGTTGCTTAAGTAACAGTAATTTGCCACCTTATTTTAAGGAATACAATTGTCACATAAAAAAGAAAGGTTCAGCCGTAGGTGTGCAGATGGCTGGCATCTGGGTGGGTGAGAAGTTCTGCTTCTCTTTCTGTCTTTCTGAAACTATATTTGCTACGTGTTCCAGTTCTTTTCCCCAACAATTCTCTTTTTATTAAGGAAATAAAACTGCTTTCTATAAATAAACACATACTGGATGAAATCAGAGCAAAATGAACGACTTAGCTAAAACTTAGTCCAAACTCTGCTTAAGGACAGTGTACCCTTTTTTTCACTGATGGACATATCTCTGTTGCAAAACAGATGCACAGGGTTTGGGGGAGCCAATTATAAGTTTAGTCATTGTTAGTAATTATTGTTCATTTAGCATTCAGTCGTCTATGATCCAGTGTCTTCCTGAAAGCTGCTCTTGTCAAATGATAATTTTTGTCAGCTTCAGCTCTAGGTGGTAAGTGCAAAGGCACTCAGCCATAGTGAGAAGGCAACGTGAGCCAAATCTAAACATAAAATAAAGCTTAAACTCGAGCTTATGATGAAGGGAACTTCTCTGTGGAGGTGAGCTTCATGGAGCCAGATTGTCGCTGCAAAGTGAGGCGTATTGGGTGATGGTGACGGTGATCCCTGTTACAGCCACAGCACAATGACATTACTGCCACTGCTGTCACTGAGGCCCCTGCAAGCAGAGATTGAGCACCAGCTCTAGCTGGACAGTGCGAAACATTTTACTTAGCCAATCTATTTCCCCAAAACTAACCTGTGCAAGGAGACACAGTTTGCCATGTTGAACAGATGGGGACACTGAGGCTCAGAGTAGAAAGTGAGCTCAGGGCTGCACCCCTGCCAAGCTACATAGGCAGGATTTAAGCCCTGCTCTGTCTGGGTTGGGAGCCCACGCTCTTAATCAGCCTGTGCGCTCCACTGCGTTCATCTTGAACACCCTAAGATTTTATTGCAGATTTCTTGGGCAGGATAAACATGTGACAAATTACAATATTTGAGATTTGCTGTAACATTTCATTACACTGTTTTAACTGACACTCTCAGGTGATTTCCATCTTGTTTTAGAACAGACTCCTAGACATTGAGTTAAAGACGGTTGTCTTCCTTCTGAAGAACACTGTATCATGGGCTGGGTAGTCAAGGTTTCCTGCTGCTGGCGCTGAAGGAGAACGTGCTAATGAGTTCTCTTAAGAGAGTGTTGGAAATTTGTCCTTTTGAGCTCTGCATATGTCAAAGAATTCAGCATACATAATTGGAATTAGAAGGCTGGACATAGTACAAAGTAAATGACATTTATAATTGTTGGGTTACATATCTGCCACTTCATTGATGTGGAATTTGGAGGCTATTATGGCACACCATCTTTCTTTTTCCTCATTTTTATTGCTATGTTTCTTCAAGATGGCTTTGAAAGCACTTCACGTTTTGTTTCATTCTGCATTGAGCTCCAGTTACTGCTACACTCAGTGTGTCTTTGTACGACAGTATCTCTGTATGTCCTTCTGTTAGTCTGTCTGTTTGTCTCTCTACAGGTCTCTTGCTGAATCCTAAGCCTTTCACGTCGTAGTTTTTTATTTATTTTTGTTTTGTCTCATTCTACTCTTGTAGTCTTCATATACCTTGACATTTCTTCCCTATTATTCTTTGGACTTTTGGACTATTTCATGTTTACATCCTTATTTGTTGTTGTTGTTCTTTCCTTATACAAGAAACTAAAGCATCCCCCACCGATGGTTTGTAGTTCCCTTTTAAGGTGAATTTCATGTCCAGCACAGTCTGGTTATTTGGATGCTCTGAGACTGTAAGCCTCACAAGGACAGGGACCATGTCGCGCCAGCACTGAGTGCCCACTGTCTGTCTGTACAGTGCCAGACCACAGCTCACATCTCAGAGCAGAGACTGGATGATTTCAGTGCTCATAAAGTAATATACACAACTTAAATATAAAGTAATATTGTTTTCCTGGTAGCTCATCACAACAAAGTGCTTTAGGAAATTAAGAGAGAGAGAGAAAGATTCTAAGATTGCGTTTGAACAATTGAAATATCAGTGGAAGAAGTGTTTAATCTTAGGCAAACTACTTTTAAAAGGATGTCCTTTTCTTTTGATGTGTAAGTTTTGTTTAAGTAGTTTTTGAGTGGCAAACTGTCTCAAGCAACCTGTTTAAAAACATTTATCTAATTTATATAATTTGGATATGAAAAAGACTTTCTTTTAAATGTTATTTTAAAGTTTGAATTGATAAAATATACAGCAAAGTAAAGGAAATCATATAAGATATCCATATATCTACCAAACCAGATTTAACAAATATTACCCTACTTCATTCAGGTTGGTATTATTAAAAGAAATAAAGTGTTTTATGTAGCTAAAGCTCCAGCCAATTCTTTTGCTGCATTCTCAGTGGGACTTTCCATTCTGAAGCTAAAAAGTACATTCGCTTTTACATTTTGTACTTTACTTATTGTATACCATATGTAGCATATAGTATTATTCTGTCTGAAAATTTTGCATAGTATCATACTCTACATTTTTTACAAGTTATCTTTTTACTCAATATTTTGGGTATTTAGCCATGTTGACATATGTAGATATAGTTAACTTATTTTAATTGTATATAATATTTCCTCTCAAACTACAGTTTGTCCACTTGTGAGTTGTTGTTGTTGTTGTTGGTGTTTTTTTTTTGTTTGTTTTGTTTTTTTTTTACTGCTACAGTGTTGTAATGGAAATCTTGTATAGATTATTTACTTTGTTTGTTTATGTTTGCATCTAATTGTTTCTAGAGGAAACAATTACTTGGTTCTAAAATATACATATATTTAACTTTACAGAATTTATCTTGTTTTATTTATAGTCTATTTTCCTTTCTAAGTTACCTTCTATTTCATTTACTCTAGGAGTTATTCTTCATCTGTCAACTTGAATTTAAAGACTTTAAACAATAGTCTGCCATCCTTCTGAACAATAAAAAAACTTCAAAAAGTTTGAGTTTCAAATACTCTTCTCCCTTTTTAAATGTTAACCTCTAGTATTTTAGTTCTATCCTGCTTTTTAACTTCCAAAGATAATCATTATTATTATTATTATTATTATTGTTTTAGTTTCTCAATATTTATTTATATTTACCCACATGCACACCAATTTTCTAAGTTCAATGTATTTTCTGGAATAATACTCTTTGATTCCTCGTTTCTTTACTGATAATAAAGAACTTTAGTCCACCTGAAATCTATGTAATTTTACTAACAGTTGTCACCCCAATAAGTTAAAAAAAAAAAGTCTCACATTTTTTTTTGTGTGAAAAAAATTTAACTTCACATTTGAATAATAGTTTTGCTAAAGATTCCAGGTCTCTGCAAAGCTTTGAGCATTCAATTCCATATTTTTTTACCTGTGTTGTTTCTGTTGACAAGTCTACAGTTATTCTCGTTACTGATCCATTAGAGGTAAATAGTCTTGTCTGGTTATTTTTAATATTTTTTTCTTTCACTGTTTTGAAATTTATTTTTAATTAGTCTGTTCAACAGGATTGATGGCGATTTTTTCATCTGATGATTGATATTTTTCATTGATTCTGGAAAATTTTCAGCACTGTATCTTCGAATATTACTCCTTCCAACTTTTCATTATTGTCTCCTTATTAACTCTTGTTACATAGATTACAATCTTTTAATTCTATCTTACATACCCTTTAACCCTCCTTCAATATTTTCTATATTTTTTCTTGTGTTCTATATTTTGGGTAATTACCTCAATTTTATCTTCCAGTTCATCAATTCTTCCTTCAGTTGTATTGTATCTAATCTGTTGTTTATCTACTGAATTGACAATTTTTTACATTTTGCTGGTGGGAATTTAAGTTTATATGACTTCTCTATCAGGCAAGGTGGCAATATATATTTAAAAATGTAAATGTTTTCATCTCTTTACAATATGCAAAAAATCTTTTAGGAATTTTACCAAGGAACTCATTGGACAATTTAGTCATTATAATAATATTACAGTAGTATTTATTTCAGTATTCTTAATTGTATAAAATGGAAATGTCTATCAGTAAGGGAATGGTTAGTAAGTTATTCACTATCCATGAGATGAAATACCATTCAGACAATAATGTTACTGAACAAAATATTATGGAAAATATTTAATATATTTCAGGTAGAGTAAAGCATATTAAAAGGAATATACATTATACAAACACAGTGTTGTGAAAAGAAAACATTGTTTCACAAAGAAAAAAGGCTATTAGAATGTAAACCTACATGCTAAAATTTTTGCTGATGGGATTAAGAATTATTTTTACTGTCTTTTTGCATAATTATTAAAAATTTTCTACAATATTTAAAATTCCTTTGTAATAATAAAAGAAAACAAATTTGTTTTATAGTATTCATGTTTTGATAGGACACAGAATAGTTTTTTGTTTTTTTTTAATTTATTGGGATGACAATTGTTAGTAAAATTACATAGATTTTAGGTGTACAATTCTGTATTTCATCATCTATAAATCCCATTGTGTGTTCACCACCCAGAGTCAGTTCTCCTTCTATCACCATATATTTGATCCCCCTTACCCTCATCTCCCACCCCCCACCCCCTTACCCTCTGGTAACCACTAAACTGTTGTCTGTGTCTATGAGTTTCTGTTTCTCATTTGTTTGTCTTGTTCTTTTGTTGTTTTTGGTTTATATACCACATATCAGTGAAATCACTTGGTTCTCTGCTTTTTCTGTCTGACCAGAATAGTTTTAAGCAAAGATAAAATCAAGCTTATTGAAAATGTAAGAAGCTAATGTAGCCATTAAGACATTATGTTGTACAGTTTCAGTGCTGGCACACATACACAATTTGTAATTATGAAAATAATAATTACTCTGAAGGAAGACCTAGTATCTCATTGATTATGTGTCGGAGGAAGACAAACCAAAAAATTACAAAGTTTTCTTACTGGGAGAACAATGCTACTAGAAACTGCAAATGATAGAGTTATATTTTTGGATGTACAGAGCAGAGCTAAGAACCAATCGCGCACCGTACCCTACCTCTTAAGAGACTATCCTTCTGTGGAAATCTGCTTTAAAGAGCCAGCTGGCCTTCCTCTCTGTTACCATTCTTTGATGGCTAAAAAAGAAAAAACAAAACAAAACCATTCACTTATTAATTCAGCAAAGAACGCATTGAGCACCAACTATATGGCACATACTGTTAGGTCCTAGGGATATGTCTACGAAACACATTCTAATATTACTAATAAAATCATTATCTATCCATGAAACATTTGACTATTCTGTTTTCTCCAATCTCCTTCCCTCAGTTCTGTCAATTGTTTTTGAAATCAACTTCTTGGGGAAACCTTTTTTATCACCAATAATGTCTTATTAGGTTCCATTTCTAATGCCAAGTATAATCAGCTGATAGTGGCTGCTGGAAACTCCATGTGAAAACAGTATCTTGGCTCACTGGGAAACGATGCCATACTTGATTAGTGATGCCTGGCAAGACCTTTAGCGGGAGAAGCATCAGCAATTGTACTATCTGTACTGCATGTCATCCCATTGCCTCCAGCCAACCGTAGCTCCAGATTACTTTTATTTTTTATTAATGCATTTCATTTTTCAAAGCATGACCTTAAAAATATTTCCTCTTCACAGAGTTCCCATATTAAAGATAATACAGACATAATACAAACAGACTGAGAAGTACTGCATTTGTACTTTATTTTCTGGTTCAATTTAAGGACCAAAACCTATTAAGAATTATAGTGCTTGGTATTAGGCCTTTTTCTCTATGCGAATGTAAAGGGACAATGGATAGAAATCTATGTCTCTCATATACATGTTCTTCCAATCTGTCAGGTTGTTTGTCTGGTCATTGATAGTGGAGGCTTTGATACAGGGGTCTTGGTTGTGACTCCAGATGTTTCTTCCACTTGTCCCAGCCTCCTGGGCTTGACTCGGGGTTAGGCAGGACCGCAGGACCGAGGTCACTGTTACAGGCTCCCCAGCCTCTTTCCCCTCCGGCGAGTAGGCTGCCAGTGATTAAAGTTGCCTCCAGGCTGAAGCTCTTCGATACTTAGCTGATGTGTGTGTGTGTGTGTGTGTGTGTGTGTGTGTGTGTGTATGTGTGTGTGTGTGACTGCATGTGTGTATGCCATGTGTTTAGGTGGGACTTATCCTGAGATTTCTCTAGAAAATTTTCATTAAAAATAAAATTATGGTTTTACTATTATAGTAGAGTTGTATCATGTCACCATTATGAGACAGTGGGAAACTGGACCTCCCTCCTACTCTCTTTGCAATTTCATGTGAATCTATGATTACTTCAAAATAAAAAAGTTAAAAATAAATACATAAATAAGAACTTTTAAACATGCTCACATTCAACTACAAGCATCAATGGAAGAATAGCAAGTGCTCTCAAAAGAAGGAAACTGGTTTGCAATAACTTTCTGCAGTAAGACCCTCCTGACACAGGCAGAAGAAATACATTCCAACATTCTAATGCTGTGCTGCAAAACAAAAACATGTCAAAGGCTAGACATTTCAACAACTTTTTCTTTTTAATTAACTAGTGTAAATGGTTTGCCTATTATTTTTTTCTGAAATAGTTATTGATCTAGATAGAAAGTTTCAATGATACCTCATTTTTCTTTTTCACAGTTTGAAGAACTTAATGAAACCTTCGCTAGCTAGCTTACTTAAAAAATCTTTTGCTTTCCTCTTCACTTCAACATAGCTCACAAAAATCTCTTGAAAGTTAAAGAAGTGCTAATTCACTTATTTTTAAATGCATGTAAATTTTAATTTCTGTGGACTTCGGTACAATTTAGTACTGATGAGGACCAAGGGTCACAGTCCTCAATTCCTCTCTTTTTGAAGGTACAGTGATCAGAAGTTCTCAGGAAAAACACAGATTTCTCCTCCTCCTCCTTCCTCTGTTATATTGTATGCTATTTTAAAAACATCACAAATTGTGAAATGCTTTTATTCAACCCTCCAATGATCCTCAACTCTTAATAAGAGTAAAGTTTATTGAGAACTTACTAGAACCAAGCACCGTGCTGAGCACTTGACAAGGCTCATCTCATTTAATCCTCACAGCCGCACTCAAAGGGAGGTGCTGTCTTATTCCTGTGGTACGTTTGTTGTATCTGAGATGTTGAGAGGTTAAGTATTTTCCCAAGGCCACGTCACTACTCAGCAGTGGAGCCTTTCCCATGTAAACACTGTTCTCCGCTTCCTACTCTTAGGTGATTGCTTTAAAAGTTACAAGTTTGGAAAAGTTACTACATGATTTCCCCTTGGTCTTCTAGTGAGTCTTCCTGGTTTTCTAGGGGCCCATGGAGGGTACCTAAGGAACCCAGTGGGGTTCATCTGAGATTGTCCCACACCCGTCGACAGTCAGCAGGGCTTCAGACTTTGTGTGCACCCCCATGTGAAACAGCATAAATCTGCTCTGGTGCAGTTGATGAGCAGTGTGCAAAGCGTGTAGCTGAATTCTCAACTGACCAATAAAAGCATACACACCACAAGGCGAGTCTGTACACTTGGCCTTCTCATTTCTGTGTTAAGTTGTCATTGAAAGACCAGATTCATCAGCATTTCATTTCTACCACTTCCTGCTAACATATTTGGAAAATATTAGTTTTTCTCAATCTTCTGTATTAGTGCTCAACATTAAAAATGAATCTGCTTGACAAAGTTAAGCCCTGTCATCAGTACAGAGGTGGGTGGGGTGGGCAACCAATATTTAGGGTCCTTGGGCCCATTCTCCTGCTGGAGGCCGGGCCCTCTCACCCTCCAGCTCTCGAAGTGCATCTCAGCATCCTCTCCCTTCCTCTCTCTGACCTTTCTGAGCCTTGGCTTAGCAATTCTATCTGACTCCACTCTGCCCCAGCTTTGCTTCCTGCTGCAGCCTCTGCTTTGGGCGTCACCACTGGCCTCTGATCCATCCAGCTAACCCGCAATTTCCCCAACAACTGCTCCTGTAACGTCCAGTTCCCTTGATCCTCAACTGCATGCAGTCAGTGTTCCCCGACCGTGACCAGAGCAACCACCTGCGAGAGGCCTCGTCTCCCTTCTCCAGGCCCGAAAAGACACCGAATAAGATGAGCTTTAAGTTAAAGTAAGAAAAACAAACAAACAAACAAACAAGCAAAAACCAAACAAACCCTTATGTTTCCAAACACTAATTCCAATATATCCGTGTTCTGTCTCGTAAACCATTTGCTTGAGAACCCTAAAGACACACTTTTCTATGATACTTCTAGTACTCTCTATAGCTATTACTCTAGAAGTACAAGAGACGGTAGGAATACTTGAGCCTTCCTGGAAACATACTTGGCAATGTCTGTTTCCAGCCTCATGCAAATCCATGGGGGGAAACAGGCACCTAAATAACAATGTAAGAGAGGAAGGGGGACTGGGAACCAAACCAGGGCACAGCAACCTCTGCTGGTGCTCTTTGGATCTCCCCACCATCAGGCAGTTCCCACTCCTGGGAGTAAAGCCCTAAGGCTGGCTAGATGGAGTCGTAGCCTACTACGTAGTTCAGAGGACGTTATTCTGTATAGAGTTAGTCCTTTCCACAGGATAGGGCAGTGGGCTAGCCAAAGTCAAAGCTCTTTACCAAGTTTATAAAGTGCAGAGACCACAAGAATCACAGAGATTCTTTCATTCCCCCTAGGCTTCTTTTTTTTTTTTTTTTTTTTTTTTTTTTTCCCCTAGGCTTCTTAATTTCAAACCTCGAAGAGTGCACCTTGGCTCACTTTTATTAGAGTAGTACTTCCTGTCTACTAGGGAAAAAAAAAAGAGAGGCTTAAAAATAGGCATAACTGGGCCAGGCTACTCAGTGAAAGCTGCTTTTAATTGTAAATGGAAAGAAAAGCCCACGCCACGTTTCCCTTGGGGGAGTGTGTCTCTGTTTTATGTGGCCCCTATAACCTCTTTGAGAACTGGCTGTACATTACACTGACAGTCTTAAACTTAGTAACAAATACAGTTCAAAAAGTTTCTCAAAAATGCTTGTTGAAATAATTTTACAATGATGTTAATTTCCAACATTAATGAATGTATAAACCTTGATTATTTCATAACATAGTAAACGCACTCTCAAACCAAACCAGTTTACACATTTTGTAATGGAGTGGCCTAGCAGTGACTGATGTTAATAATTTACTTTTGTTCATTTTTCCATCCAACCATTCATTCATTCAATGTTTATTGGATGAAACTGACATAGTCCCTATTCAAGGGGCTTGTGGACTAAACAAAAAGAAAAGGCATGCCATGGAAAACAAGGTGTGGACAAGAAAATGGTGGCACAGAGAGGTTAAGTAAGTCATCCAAGGACACACAGCTAGTAAGGTAGTATAAGAATTCAAACCCAAACAAGTAGGTTCTAGAGTCTATATTCTTAACCAATAGGAATGTGTGCTGCTTCTACTTGATACAATTCCATGTGCCATTACATTTTTTCATCTCTTGTTAATTTGCTTCCATACCATCTAAAACATTTTGGAGTATTCTTATTAAACAATATCCGCAGAATTCATCCACCAATACAGAGCTAGTAACCAAAACTGACACATTAATTATCTCCCTGCAGATGGCGTGATTTTTAAAAAGTAAATACAGTCAAGAACATGTGCGTCTCTAATTGAATATAGAAGTCTAAACAAAGCTGGAGGAGCACACAGAAAACGGTGGATGATTCAAGAATTGGTGATTTTTGTGTCAAAACTCGAAGTATGAGTTAAATGTCACTGTCTGAGGAAGTGAAGTAGAGCAGGACCTCCCTGCAGAGGGCACAGCTTGATCAAACAAAGGGCGCGCTTAGGGCCCCATGTCTGGTCTCATGAATATAGGAATAAACCACCTACGGTAGCTACAGGAACCAACAGAAACTGTGTCAAAGCACAATGAAGAGAACACTGATGCAGAATATCGTGCTGAAATTATGAATGAGTATGTCGCGTGAGCCAGAATCTACACTTGGCTGAAGTCAGGATAGATTATGTCCACTATTTCTCCTCAACCCAGCAGCCCTGCCATTCTGTTATAGAAGATTAGATCAGTCTAGACCAGTTCACAATGATGTCAGTGACCTCTTCTTCTGTAGATGTTTTCAAACTGATTTTTGGATGATTAATTATGCAGTGTTTTCAGTCTAGAAATTATTAGCTAGTAATTCTTTGGGTTCTGTTTCCTTTGCTGCCTTTTCTTTTTTTTTTTTTTTTTTTTTTTTTAAGAAGCACTATAGGTTATAGTATCTCCTTCTTGGCAGAGGACATTTTACTAGGAATTCTTAAAAATGACAACTGTTAGTCTTAAGATGACTTTCACCAATCCGGAGAGTTCCTTGACGGCAAATCATCAGAGACTATAAAGAGAATAGACTGCTTATCTGAGTAACCTGCCATCTGTTCTTATCTAGACTAAGATGGTTTCCTGCTCTTCAATCTATAAACTATCATTTCTGTTCGATAATGTCTTGCTCAGAACTACCAAAGCTCTGTATTAAGATCACCGTTACAATCAATGGTACCCACCATGCATCAGCAGCCATTTCTTGAGGAAATTCATGATTCCAGCTGGTTAATATGAAAACATCAAAGAAGGGAATCTTGCATTCAGTTATACTCTAGGGAACAAATAAAAGAAGAGGAGAGCCAACAGTAAATTTAACAGGAATTGTGGCATTAAGTGTGACTTGACTTTTTCTTAGAAAAGTAGAGGCATGCAAGAGAATAATTTTGAAACACAGAAAACTGTAAGACCTAGTGATGAGTAAGACAGAGGAGTTCTTCTTTATTCAAATGGTCTAACCAATAATCTAACTATAACCAGGAACTGCTTTTCCTGGTCATCACTGATGCCACAGTAAATACAGTGTCTTATAAAACTGAAAACTAGGCTGGCTACCAGCAAAATTACAAAGAAGGCCATTTTTTCTTTAACACTAAAATACCACCCATATTTGTAGCTTCCCACTCTCGCATCTCCCACTTCCCTCATCCTTTTCCTCTCCAAGTGACTATTCTATTGACCCTTAGGGACTCAGTTTGTTTTTTTAATACTCTAGCCCTTAAGGTGTGAAAGGGTAACGTGCAATTTCACCCTGACGTATCTGCAAGTTAGGCTTCTGCAATATTTTAAATCAAAGGAATAATCCCAGTTAATTTTTTCCAAAGTTAGTATGGAGCAGTCTATATTTTAAGTACTTATTCACAGCAACTCATTTAATCCTCTCAACAGCACTGTGTTGTAGGTGCTGTAGATGGCCTTATACTATGGATGAGAATACTGAGACCCAAGTAAATTGCCTAAACTACACTCATAGCTAGTCTGCAGTTGGCTTCCCCAAATTCCTGTGATGGAAACACTGTTATATTGCCTTATCTCAAGGAAGTCTCTGGAAAAATGTTCTGTGTTTGCTGTTTTTCTCCTTCTAGTCTTTTAAACATTTATTTCATTAATTTCTTTCCACATCTGATTTTATTTCATATGGGACTTTGCTACTATAATTTCTCCAAATATGATTCTGCTATTTTTTAAAAAAATATTTATATTATTTATTATCTCATTTTTATCCTACTTATGCTAAATGCACACACAATCATGATTTTTGTTTACCACCCTTGCCTGGGGCCACCATTGCTCTAAACCCAAGGGGAAAGGGATAGATCTGCTCAGGACATCCAATTTTTTTTTTTCTTTAATGTGTGTTGAAGTATACCATCATCTTCCTACCCCATTGATGAGCTGATAAAAGAGATAGCCATTGTGATTATCCATAAATGGTTGCAACAGCATAAAAAGAAAAATCAGATTCATAGGTTTAAAATGCCTTGCCTATTTGTCATAGTCATATTTTCATCTCGACAAATGGTGTATGGCATTTATATGAGAAAAATAAGGCAAAAATCTCATTTGGTCTTATTCAGTCCACATTTACATTTATGCCTTTGATAAAGGGTAATACAGTCCTAATTTGCATCTATGCTATCTGGTTTCAGCAAGTGTAGGATTAGAGTTAGTTGGAAGATTTCTCTGAAGAAGACTTTACCCTCTATTAGTTATTTACAAATAGAGTTTACGTAAAATAAAGTAGGATAAATGCTTACTTCTTTCCTATAATTAAGAGTAAAGAATTAGTGCTCGATTTATTTCTCATTGACATATAATAGTGGGTATTTTTTTTTCTTTCTTTCTCTCTCTTTTTCATCGGAACTCATAGGTTTTTTGTGTTTCAGTTTTGGTGTTTAAGCAATTGAATTTATTATTCTTGTTGATGCTCAATCTGTTCCAACTTTGGCCAATGAGAGACCCTAAATTTATTTTTCACATGATTCATTATTACTTGAAAGCCGCCTGGCTTTGGGGCATAATAAAAGTTCCCAGGCTCATCTTGTATTTTACCTGTCCAAACCTGACGGTATCAGCCATTCCTCCAAGGTGCCCTGGTTCTTTTAGGGAAAAATGTTATTTAGAATCCAAAACCTAGGTCATTGGCATGCTAATTATTACTGCATTGTCATTTTCCCCTAGGTCTCTCAATTGACAAAGATAGGAAATAAGTATTTTTGAAAAGAAAATAAATCATGTTTATCTTAATATTGTCATCCCTAAGTAAATATTACAAAAATTAGTTTTTACAAGTACATCTCTTTTCCCTCATGCTAAACTTTTTTATTACTAACCACATTAACTTAGTTTCTTATTTTCATTATCCTATAATTAATATACTTCAATTAAAATAACATTAGCACTATTGTCATTAATAATTACACTTGCAAAAAAATCATTTGCAAAAAATGCCTAAGATTTTCTTGCATGTAGATGAGTCTTTATAGTATATACCAGTAAGGATATACAGACAACCTATGTGCTTTAAAATGACTTGGAATGAGTTTTTTCTGTGTGGTTATGACATTAACTTGATGTGCAATTAGGCTCATTTACTTCAATTTATTTATCAATTTTAAGAGATTTTATTTTTCTTTTGGATTTAATTTTTTTTTAATAGGCTAAACTACATAACAGAGGAATTCTGCTTCTGGCCAAGTTAGCGAAACTGGAACTAGATTTATCTTCCTCTTGAAACAACTACAAAATAAATAAAATATATAAAACAATACTTTCAAGACACTGTATATCAGACATCTAAGGACATTGATTCCTGAGATACAGAAAACAAATGAGTTGAGCTCTATGAGTGCCCAAGGTCACTGCCTCAAGAGGGGTAATGTAGGCAGGGTGTGACAGACTTTCTCAGTTAAGGAAAGAAAGTTATGAACCCAGGAAGACCTCCGTAGCTTGCTATTTTAGTACAGGGCATGTAAGAGGAGAGAACTGTGTAAAGAGAAAACCCTGGATATCTACAGAGGTTCCTCCTCTAAATAGTCAGCAGAGTACTTGCCAGTATGTGAGTATGGGAAACACTATGTAAGGCTGGAAAGGAACTATCCAAAGGATTGGAATCAACAATTCTCAATGCACACTCAAGGCCTGTTCCCAGCCAGCCTGTAGAACCTCAAAATTCACAGGGCATTAGAGTATTCCGAAGGATCCTGCCTCAATAGTTGGGAAAAATTAGCCCTAAACTAAGTACTCATCTGGCTCTGCCTAATAATTTTTAAAAAGCAAGACCCAAAGGATCAAAGTGTTTTCAAGTAATTTAACTGCATCTCAGAACAAAGTTCAAGAATATTTGTAAAAATGCAAAGATATCAAGCATCCCAGAATGCAAAAGTCACAATCTGGCATCCAATCAAAAATTAACAGTCAGGCAAATAAGGAATACATCTTCTTTCAGAGAAAATGCAATTGAAACTGATGTGAAAATGACAAAGATGTTAAAAATATCAGTCAAGGACTTTAAAAAAGATATTTTAATTGTGTTCCATCATAGGTTTAAAAAGTTAATGGAAAACATGGAAGATATAAAAAAGATCCAGTTTGAACTTCTAAGGATAAAAATGTCAGTGTTTTTTATATTTAAAATACACTAGATAGAATTAATGTAGATTTTGCAGAAGAAAAAATTAGTAACTGTATTCACTACACTACACTACTATGTAGAAGACATAGAGTAGAAATTGTGCCAAATGAAATACACAGAGAAAAAAAATTAAGTATAAGTGATCAGTAGGACAACTTTAAGCAGACTGATATACATGTAATAGAGTCCCTGAAGGAGAAAAGAGAGAGGAATTTAGAAACAATAGTTAAAAATAGACAAATATTTTTCAAATTTGATGACAATTATAAACCTGTGTATCCTAGAAATTCAATGAACCCCAAGTACGAGAAATACAAAGAAGACTGTAACAAAGTAAATTATAATTTCACTGCACAAAACCAATGACAAAAAGATCCTAAAAAATCAACCAAAAAAAAAAAAAAAAAATCACATGTGCAGAGGAACAAAGAAAAGGATGAGAGCAGATTTCTTGATTGAAACAATGCAACAATGCAAGCTAAAAGCAATGGGGTAACATCTTTGAAGCACTGAGATGAAAACTGTCAAACCATTGATTTTATATTCAGCTAAAAGGATTTTCCGAAGCCAAAGAGAAATAAAGATTTTTTTCAGTCAGAGGAATTTCAGAATTCATCTCCAGCAGAACACACTGCAAGAAATGTTAAAAAGAAGTCTTTGAGACAGAAGGAAAATTATACCAGATGGAAATGTGAGTCAACAAAAAAGGAACAAAGAACACTAGAAATGGTAACTTCATGGTTAGTTAACGTTTATTATGTTATTTTTGTACACAATAGCTCTTTAAAAGATAATTCACTCTTTAAACAAAAATAATATGTAATGTAGGGTTTATAACATGTGTAAAGTGAAATATATGGCAACAATAGCATAAAAGCAGGGGAAATATTTGGATGCCATATATCTAATAAGGGACCTGTGTCCAGAATACATAAAGAACTCTTAAAAACTCAATAATAGGAAATCAAACAACTCAACTGAAAAATGGGCAAAAGATTGGAATGGATACTTTACCAAAGAAATGTTTTCCAAATAAGAACATGAAAACATTATCAATATAATTATTCATTTGATAAATGCAAATTAGAGCCACAGAGATAACATTAAACACCTATGAGAACATCTAAAATTAAAAAGGGTAGCCAATTAAAGTATTGACAGAAGGTAGAAGAACTGAAACTCTCACACACTGTTTTTGTTAGTGTAATTACTTTGTAAAACATTTGGCAATATCTTAAAAAATTCAACATACACTTACCATGTGATCTCAGGATTCTATCTCTTGGTACTTACCCAAGAGAAATAAAAACATATGTCCATACAAAACTTCTGTATGGATGTTCATAGCAAATTTATTTGTAATAGCCAGTTCTAAGGGAAAAAAGAAAAAACAAATGCCCAGCAGACAGAGAATATACAGAGGGTGCCCCCCAAAAATGTATACACATTTTAAGAAAGTAAAAAACTGTAATAATATATACCAATAACATAAGATGAATATAAATCATGTGCATACATTTTTTGGCACCCTGGTATAAACAAATTGTGGTATAGATATACACAATTATGGTATAGATATACAATGGGATATTACTCTGCAACAGAAATGAACAAACTACAAATACATGCAACAATATGAATGAACCTCAAAATAATTATACTGAGTGAAAGAAGCCCAACAGAAAGGATTGTATATTGCAGGATTCCATTTCTGTACAATTCTAGAAAATGCAAACTGATCTATACTGAAAAAAAGCAGAGCAATGGTTGCCTGGAGACTGCAGGTGGGTGAATGAAGGAGGAAAGATCACAGCAGGGTGGGAAATTGGAAGGAGATATTACAAAGGGACAGGAGAAAACTTTGTAGGTTGATGGATGTTATCATCCTGATGATGGTGATGGTTTAATGGGTGGATACTTTAGTCAAAACATCAGATTGTGCCTTTACCTATGTGCTGTTTATTATATGTTAATTAATTATACCCCCTTAAAGCTATTTTAAGCCAAATGAATGCATGATAAGTTATTTTCATTAAAGGCTCACTTTCATCCAAGTCCCCTCTACCCTGTTTCCTACATCCTCCTACAGGTAGTCATTTGTATCAGTTTTTTGTTTGCGGTTTGAGTGCTCCTTTGCACAGATATAATTAAATACATGAGTTCATTTCCCTCCTCACCCCTCACCCCCAAATATACTTTAGTGCATTTTTCTTTGTTCCATTAGCAATATAGCCCCAGAGATTATGCCACATTGGTACGTATAGATTTTCATCATTCATTCATTTCATGTTGGTATATAGAGATTTTCATCATTCATTCATTTTACATTTGTGTGTAGAGATTTTCATCATTCAGAGAATTTCTTTGTAGGTGTGTGCTGGGACTCATTGAATCAGTCCCCTATTGAGGGGACATTTGTGTTGTTTTCTTTCTTTCACTATTACAAATAATACCACAGTGAATAATCTTATCAATAAATCATTTTGTATTTTTGATAGTTTATCTCTGATATAGATCCCTAGAAGAAGGATTGATGATAAAGTTACGAGGTAAATGCTTAGGTAAACATTCTAAATATTAGTATTCCCAAACTTAACATTTTTTATTTTAACTTAATATTTTGGGGCAACCTCGAAAGAGTGTGATACGACCATTTGTTATTTCGATGCAGCCCTATGTTGAACAATGCAAACGTTTAGGTTTACGTTACCAGGCAAATAAGTCAATCAAGCCTACTGTCTTGCTGACACATATCAACACATTTTCATAGTTTATTTTTTGTGGGATCCAGGAATAGACCCTAAGGGTCCCGCATCCTGGGCCCTCTAGCAGCTACTTCACCTATGAAATCAAGCTCTGATTAATCTCAGGAATATGCTGGGGTTGTAACCACCTGATTGTACCTAGTGAACAAGCAAGCTGTTAGCCAGAATCTCTAAAAGAGTTGCCAGTTGACAGCAGAGTTTGAAGATCCTAAAGGTAGTGTCTCGACTAGAGTTTCTTAAAGGACTGGACAGAATCGTTACCCCTGTGGTATCCTTGTGGGAACTTAAAGGTGAAAGGTGTTTGTCCGAGAACATGGGAGTGTGCCTCTGGATGCCTTGCTCCTGTAATTATTTGTGCCCAAATGCATTCTCATCTTATTTTCCTTTCTTAAAGAAATCTGTGCACTTCGCATGAGTCTGTGGGTGGCTCTGCTGGTGTTATGTACTGATCAAGAGTTTAGGATTTGAGGTAGACTATCTTAATTTGAAACTGGCTCCACTACTTTCTAGTTGAATGATCTTGAGCACATTATGTAACTTATGTAGAATTTTCTTTTTTATAAAATGGGACTGCTCATAGTACATACCACATAAGGTTATCATGGGAATGAAATAAAATAGACTAAAAATGCTCAGAATAAATGATGGCAGGCACATAGTAAGCATTCACTAAATTCATGCTGTTATTTCCATAATGACCATAACCTTTGGACAACTACCCATTAATTATGTATTATATGAATTAAAGGAATATTTTTCAATGGTGTTTGAAATTTAGGGGATTTTTGAAGTTTTTGAAGAGGCAGCCATTATAAATGTAACAACCTTATTATGCACATGATAAATATAAACATTAAATTATGAAGGATATACAGTGAGTCTGATATTAGACACCAGTTCCTCCTTCCCCAGGGGGCTGCATTATGCTGAGTAAGCAATACCTTTCTCTACCTTGTGACAATGTGCAGACTTTTAATGGCTTCAACGGCTTTCGGTAGAAAGAGTAAATTCCTGCTTAGAGTCTTTCCTGAAAACCAATTCTGCGCTTGTGAAACACCATGGCACTTCCTGTTTAACTCCATTAAACATCCCTAAGCAGCAGTATCTTGGTGGGTTGCTGCTAAATACTTAATGTCCCTGTAGGTGACCCATTATTCTCAGAAAGGACTGCCCCCTGGACACTTGAGACGATCATGACTAGTGTGATCAGAAGTGTGTGTGTGTGTGTGTGTGTGTGTGTGTGTGTGTGTATGTGTATGTATGTGCATGTAAAATACTGACTGGGGTCAACAGACATTTATAGATGACAGATACATAATAAATAGGTAGATGATAGACAGATAGATAAAAGAACAACTCCATTTAAAAGGCCTCTTTTTATTTCCTATTCAATTCTAATTAAAGATGGCTACTTTTCTTTTAATTTTAATTTTTTATTTCAGCATTCCACTTGGGTGGAGCCAGCCAGAACTCTCTGTAAGATGGAAATTTTAAAAATGTGTGGTGCATTTTAATCAGTTCACTTTTAAATACCTGTGAAGTATTTAAATGAAACCTGAAGAGAAGAGTTAAGTGCATGTAGACTGAATACTAACACAATGCTTTTTCTACTTTATGTTATGAATCTTAATTTTATTCGAGGTGTCTTAGAGCCATCATTTGTGGAGGAAATGAAGCCCTAATTTCTAGTGTAAGTCAACGGGAAAGTGATCTGTCTTTAGAATGATGGCAGGCACAGAATAAATGCTTGAAAAATGCAAGATATAGTTTCTCTAATAACCATCCCCTAACTGTCCATTGAATATGAATTATATGAATTAAAAGAATATTTTCCAGTGATTTTGGAATTTGGGAATTAACTATTTATAGTAATTGATATTGTATGCAACTTTATGGGATTTACCTAATGACGAAGTATGGGATCAAATACATTGGATTGAGTAAGAAAAAGCCTAGACTTGAGCTCCAACTCTACCGCTAATTATATGAGGTCGAGTTGTGTAGCACTTTCTTTTCTCTGAACTCTTGCCTGAAAATGATAAGTTTAGGAGAAATTGTCTCTATAATTGTTTTCTCCTGAAATTCTGATCGTTTGTAAATTGGAGTCAATCTGCATTTGGAAGCGAAGACTCTCACGTGATTCATTTACACTTTCATGGGAAAATAGCTTTTTCCCCCTCTTTTCTTTTTCCTTTTTTTCCTTTTTTTTTAATTAGTTTCAGCTGCACAAGACAAAGCAATACCTAGACATCTATCATTTATATCCCTCACACTGTGTGAACCCCCTGCCCTCCATCCACTCTCCCTCTGACATCGCACAGAGCCATTACATTTCCACTGTCTCTATTCCTAATGCTGTACTCCGCTTCCTGTAACCATATACATACAAATACATACATACATATATATATATAAAATTATACTTGACATTCAGTATTGTTCAGCTTTAGGTGTACAGTGCAGTGATCAGGCATCTACATCACCCCTGAGCTTGTCTCCCAAATGGGACACGTGTCCCTTGGATACCCTACAAAATCTTTATATTATTGATTACGTTCCCCAAATTAATTTTCAAAACCCCGTGGCCATCTTGTTGTTACTGACTGTTTTCTAATCCCCTCACCTTCCCGCTTATCCCCAGCCCCCTCCCATCTAGCAACCCTCAGTTTTTCCCCCATGTCTCCAAAACTGTTTCTGATTAGTTCATTCATTTACTCTTTTCTTTAGATTCCACATATAAGTGAGATCATATGGTATTTGTCTTTGTCTGACTTATCTCACTTAACGTAATGTTCTCTAGGTCCATCCATGTTGTTGCAAATGGTAAGATTTATTTCTTCTTTATGGCTGCGTAATACTCCATTGTGTAAATGTACCACAGTTTCTTAATCCAGCCATCTACCGATGGGTATTTTGGTTGTTTCCATGTCTTGGCTATTGTGCATAATGCTGCAATAAACATAGGAGTGCATAAAGATTTTCGAATTAGAGTTTTGGATTTCTCTGGACAGATACCTAGGAGTAGAATTGCTGGATCATAAGGCAGTTCCACTTTCAGATTTTTTGAGATACCTCAATATTGTCTTCCATAGTGGCTGCACCAATCTGCAATCCCACCAACAGTGCACAAACGTTCCCTTTTCTCCACATCCGCACCAGCACTTGTTGTTTGTTAATTAATTGATGATAGCCATTTTGACTGGGGTGAGGTGGTATCTCATTGTGGTTTTTATTTGCATTTCTCTGATGGTTAGTGAGGTTGAGCATTTCTTTATATGTCTGTTTCCCATCTGTATGTCCTTTTTAGAAAATGTCTCTTCATGTCCTCTGCCCATTTTTTAATTGGGTTGTTTGTTTTTTTGGAGTTGAGTGAGTTTTTTATAAATTTGTGATATTAACCCTTTATCAGATATATCATTGGCAAATATCTTTTCCCATTCAGTAGGATCCCTTTTTGTTTTATAGATGGTTTCGTTTGCTGTGAAAATATTTTTAGTTTGATGTAATCCCACATGTTTATTTTTTCTCTTACTTCCCTCAAGCAAGGGGATATATCAGTAAAAATCTTACTCTGGGTAATGTTTGTGAAGTTTCTTCCTATATTTTCTTCTAGGAATTTTATGGTTTCAGATCTTACATTTAAGTCTTTAAGCCATTTTGAACTTATTTTTGTATATGGTGTAAGGAGGTAGTCCAGCTTCATTTTTTTGCATGTGTCTGTCCAGGTTTCCCAGCACCATTTATTGAATAGACTGCCTTTACCCCACTGTACATTCTTGCTTCCATTGTCGTAGATTAAATGGCCATATAGGCATGGATTTATTTCTGGACTCTCTATTCTGTTCCATTGATCTATGTGTCTGTTTTCATGCCAGTGCCATGCTGTTTTGATTACTGTAGCCTTGTAGTATAATTTGATGTCAGGTATTGTTATGCCTCCCACTTTGTTCTTATTTCTCAAGATTGCTGAGGCTATCTGGAGTCCTTTATGGTCCCATATAAATTTTAGGATTATATGTTCTATTTCTGTGAAAAACATCGTTGGTAGTTTGATAGGAATTGCGTTGAACATGTATGTTGCCTTAGGCAGTATGGACATTTTAACTATATTAATTCTTCCTATCCATGAACATGGTATGTGTTTTCACCTATTTGTGTCTTCTTTCATTTCTTTCTTCTGTGTCTTATAATTTTCTGAGTACAGATCTTTTACTTCTTTGGTTAAATTTATTCCCAGGTATTTTATAGTCTTTGGAACAATTGTAAATGGGATTTTTTTTTTTTTTTTAATTTCTCCTTCTGATGTTTTATTATTGGTATATACAAATGGAACTGATTTCTGAATATTAATTTTGTATCCTGCTACTTTACTAAATTCATCTATCAGCTCTAATAGTTTCTTGGTGGAATTTTTAGGGTTCTCTACATATAGTATCATGTCATCTGCATATAATGTCAATTTTACTTCCTCCTTACCGATTTGGATGCCTTCTATTTCTTTTTCTTGTCTGATTGCTGTGGCTAGAACTTCCAGCACTATGTTGAATAGAAGTGGAGAAAGTCGGCAACCTTGCCTTTTTCTTGATCTTACGGGGAATGGTTTTAGCTTTTCCCAATTGAGTACGATGTTAGCTGTGGGTTTATCATCTATGGCCTTTATTATGTTGAGATATGATCCCTCTATTCCCACTTCCTTAAGGGTTTTTATCATAAATGGCTGCTGGATTTTATCAAATGCTTTTTCTGCATCTATTGATATGATCATGTGATTTTTATTTTTCATTTTGTTAATGTGGTGTATCACATTAATTGATTTGTGGATGTTGAACCACCCTTGCATACCAGGGATGAATCCTACTTGATCATGGTGTATGATCTTTTTAATGTATTGCTGAATTCTGTTCGCTAATATTTTGTTGAGGATTTTTGCATCTATGTTCATTAGAGATATCGGCCTGTAGTTTTCTTTGTTTGTGAAGTCTTTGTCTGATTTTGGGATCAGGGTGGTAGTACCTTCATAAAAAGTGTTTGGGAGTCTTCCATCCTTCTGGATTTTTTGGAAGAGCTTGAGGAGAATAGGTGATAATTCTTTTTTGAACGTTTTGTAAAATTCACCTGTAAAGCCATCTGGTCAAGGGCTTTTGTTTGTTGGGAGATTGTTGATTACTGATTCAATCTCCCTGGTGGTAATCAGTCTATTCAAGTTTTCTGTTTCTTCTTGAGTTAGCCTTGGAAGGTTGTACGCCTCTAGAAAATGGTCCATTTCTTCCAGATTGTCAAATTTGTTGGCATATAGTTGCTCATAGTAATTACTTAAATTTTTTTGTATTTCTGTGGTGTCTGTTGTCACTTCTGCTCTTTCATTTCTGATTTTATTAATTTGGGTCCTCTCTTTTTTATAATGAGTCTGGCTAAAGGTTTGTCAATTTTGTTTATCTTCTCTAAGAACCAACTCTTGGATTCATTGATCTTTTGTATTGTTTTTCTGGTTTCTATTTCATTTATTTCCACTCTGATCTTTATTATCTCCTTCCTTGTACTCCCTTTGGGCTTATTTTGCTGTTCTTTTTCCAGATCCCTTAAGTGTGAAGATAAACTGTTGATTAGTGATGTTTCTTGTTTCTTTAGGTAGGCCTGCAATGCTATGAATTTCCCTCTTAGGACTGCTTTCGTGGCATCCCATAGATTTGGGGTCATCGTGTTTTCATTTTCTTTTGTCTCGAGATATCTTTCGATTTCTTCCTTGATCTCCTGCTTGACCCATTCATTATTTAGTAACATGTTATAAAGCCTCCATGAATTGGTATGTCTTCCAGTTTATTTTCTGTAGTTCATTTCTAATTTCATAGCACTGTGGTCAGAGAAGACAATTGGTATGATTTCAATTTTCTTAAATTTATCAAGACTTGTTTTGTGGCCTAACGTATGGTCTATCCTGGAAAATGTTCCATGTGCGCTTGAGAAGAACGTGTATTCTGCAGCATTGGGGTGAAATGCTCTGAAAATATTGATTAAATCTAAGTGGTCCAATGTATCATTTAAGGCTGTTGTTTCCATACTGATTTTCTGGCTGGAAGACCTGTCCCTTGTTGTCAGAGGTGTGTTGAAGTCCTCTACTATGATAGTGTTACTGTTGATCTCTGTCTTTATGTCAGTCAATATCTGTTGTATATATTTAGGTGCTCCTATGTTGGCTGCATAGATGTTTACTAGGGTTATGTCCTCTTGTCGGATCGATCCCTTTATTATTATATAGTGCCCATCTTTGTCTTTTAATATGTTCTTCATTTTTAAAGTCTATTTTGTCAGATATAAGTATTGCAACTCCAGCTTTTTTCTCATTTCCATTTGCATGAAATATCTTACTCCAACCCTTCACTTTCAGCCTTTGTGTGTGTCTTTTGATGTGAGGTGAGTCTCTTGTATACAGCATATACAAGGGTCTTGCTTTCTTATCCACTCAGCCACCCTATGTCTCTTGATTGGAGCATTTAATCTGTTTACATTTAAAGTGATTATTGATAGGTACGTAGTTATTGTCATTTTTAAATTTGTAGTTAGATTGCTTTCATCTTTCTTCTATTTACAGAAGTCATTTTAGTATTTCTTGCAATGCTGGCTTGGTGGTAATAAGTTCCTTTAGCTTATTCTTTTCTGGGAAGCTCTTTATCTCTCCATCAACTTTAAACGATAGCCTTGCTGGATAAAGCAATCTAGGTTGTAGGCCTTTGTTTTTCATCACTTTGAGTATCTCCTGCCACTCCCTCCTGGCCTTCAATGTTTCTGTAGAAAGTCATTTGATAGTCTTATGGGAGTTCCCTCGTATGTAACCTGTCTTTCTCTTGCTGCTTTTAGGATTCTCTCTTTGTCTTTAACCTTTGCCATTTTAACTATAATGTGTCTTGGTGTAGACCTGTTTGGGTTTATCCTGGTTGGAACTCTCTGCACTTCCTGGGCTTGGATGTTGGTTTCCTTCATCACGTTAGGGAAGTTTTCAGACATTATTACTTCAAATATGTTCTCAATCCCTTGCTTCCTCTCTTCACCTTCTGGTGTTCCTATGATGCGCATGTTGTTGTGCTTGATGTTATCCCAGAGGTCTCTTAAACCATCTTCATTGTTTTTTATTCTTTTTTCTTTCTGTTGTTCTGTTTGGGTGATCTCTGCTAACTTGTCTTCTAAGTCGCTGATTCGATCCTCTGCTTCATCTAACCTGCTGTTAATTCCTTCAAGTGAGTTCTTTCGGTAATTGTGTTCTTTAGTTCTAACTGGTTGTTCATTATGATTTCTACATCCTTCTTTATGTTGTCTCTAAGCTCCTTAAACATTCTTATCATCAGTGTTCTGAACTCTGTCTCTGGTAGGTTGGTTACCTCTGTTTCATTTGGTTCCATTTCTGGAGGTTTCTTCTGTTCTTTTATTTGGGACATGTTTCTTTGTTTCCCCACTCTGACTGACTCTCTGTGTTTGCTTTGATGTATTAGGTAGATCCCCTAGAGTTCTTAGTTCTTGCTGGGTTATCTTATGTAGTATGTGTCCTTTATATTTGACTTGCACTACTTTGTTCTTCTCCTCTGCATGTGCTCCAAAGGTGACTCTTGAGTTGTGTATATCGTCCTGTTAAAGAAGATCCTTAATTGCTTTCCACTTGTGAGTAGGTGGGGTTAACTCCTAGGCTGACTAGTTGTGAGACTTGGCTCTGCCCACTGTAGGTTGTTCTGCTGCATGAGGGTTGACCACTTAAATGTGGTTTGACCTCTATGGGCTCTTGGGCCTGTAGAGAATTCCCTCTGGGTGTGTCACTTGTAGGTCAAACCCGGTAGTACTCTGGTTTGGTCTGGAGTTGGCCTCTGGGTATGTTGAATCTCGTGCCTCTTAAGCTGGGCCCTTCAATTACTCTTGCATGAGTCTCTTAGCAGTTCTGTGTGATGAGCAGAGAGTCCTTTGATGGGTTATAGATGTCCCGTTTGTGATAAGATCTGGAGGAGAACTCAAAAAGTGCGCCCCGCTGCCGCCATTCCTATGACTTCTTTCCTTTTGTTTTAACTGCAGACCTTACCCCCATTATTATGAGTGGTCCTGGGCAAAGCCTTTGTAGTGCTATATGTAATCTACCTCCCAACTTTTCTCCAGCGAGTCCCCAAATATCTTGTTGTGTTTTATCTGCTGTTCAATGTCTCCTCCACCTCAGGCCGAAGGAGACCGGAAAATCAGCTGGAATAGATCCAGTCTGTTTTCTGCCTCCAAGGCATAGCCCTGATGTAGTCTGGCATCACCCCAAAAGAATGAGTTCTTTCCTCTCCATGTAAGCTAATAGAGACCATGTTTTCCCCAACCCCAACCCCAGCTCTGGAAACCATTGGGTTCCGTATGCGAGGTGCTTCTGGTCCCCCCAGAAGTGTGAGACTTGAACTAATAAATTCAACACCGACCATAAAGCACACAAAGTTACATTAAATATTTGGAATGACTCCCAGTCTAGGACATAACTCCACTGTACCCAGATCCATGGGTTTTCTCCCAGTTTCTTAGCCCCGCTTTGTTATTTGGCTTGTACAGTGTGGCCAGTCAAGTACCATAGCCTTCATCTTAACCCCATCCTTTTGTCCTTCAGCCCAGAATTAGCTCAGGGTCCAGCCCCATAGAGAGGGTCCAGGTTTGGGGATGCAGAGACAGATGTATGGAAAATCCAAGCAACAGGAACATTCTAGTTACTAAAGAGGTGTTTTATGTGGTGAAATAGGAATGATGCTTTTGACTATCATAACCTGAATGATTTATACTCAACACTTCTTTGTACACCAGCTACCTTGACAATACTGAAATGATTTCTCAGATACTCTGATATCATGAAAGAGCTCACTGTAAATACAGGAATTGGACCCTCTGGCCCCCCACAAGGTAGATTTCTCCATTGTAAATATATAAATGAGGATTTTGTGATTATACTTCAGTGAATTATGAATTTAATTAGTATCTCTCAGTTGACTTGGATCTAAGTAACCCTGGGGCTCTGACAAGCTTAAGTCTTTGGACCTGAAAAGCTGAGGATTAGACCCTGAACCATGGTGAATTCATCAAGATAATGCCACAGTGGAGGTATTTTGATAGTCAGTCAGCTCCCCTTCACAATACTTTTGTCTAAACAGAACCCCAAAATATGTGGAGTTAGGACCTCCAAGATAGTTTCATTGTTATCTTGAGTTCTTCTGAGCCCTGTCCAAAGCCACTGTACTTTCCAGTATTGTTGAAGAGTTTTCTAAGTTGTTTAGAGGGCTAACGTATAATTATTATAAAAGTAATGAAATAATGCCTCTTTACCAACTCTCTGACAATGCCCTTTATACTCACAAAACATGCAATAGTCCTTCTTAGTCTAATTAATATCATGCTTAATAGGTATTTCACTTCATGCTAGATTCCAACACTCTTTTCAAAAGCAGCAAGCTTAAGAATTTTTCCTAATTTAATTGAGAGCAGTCTTAAATTAATTGTATAATTAATCTTGTCAAATTAAGTAACATTTCATACACTACCTTATTAAAGAAACTTGAATATTTTAAATTGCCATGCTATTAGACATTAATAAAGAAGTTCTTCTTCTGTATTGTTCTGCTTTATAACACAAAGAAGGTAATTGCAATATAAATTGCAATATAAAAGCTAATTTCTATAGTACATTAATAATTAGATACACATTATTCCCCATTATATCTTTTTTTTTTTTTTTTAATTCAATGGATGATCTTTTTTAAAAGAAAAATTATCCCCCACATGCCAGGATTTAACTGCTGTATTAATGACCGATTTCAAACCGGACCATGAAACATTTTCAAAAGTGGTGTTGTTAAACCTAAAATGCACTGGTTGTAAAAAGTCATAGTGTCAGCTATCAAAAACATGAACCTCTTGAGCAATCGGTTGCTCTAATATTTGCAAATATGCAGCACATCTGTTTCTTAGATGTAAGTAAAAAGCTCTGATCTTTGTTAAGTCC